>NC_056750.1:372864605-373037105 GCF_019279795.1 Protopterus annectens
TCCGGGACTGTCTAAAAAGTTCCAGAATTTTGCATCAAAACTATTATTTTTATTTATGATTAACTTATGTAACTTTTATAAGCTTCCTTTTTTAGATCAATCTACCTTTGATAATAGCATTCATATATTCATATAAAGGGGGAATAGTGTTCTGTTCCTCTTCACTCATATTATTTACAAATTCATTTAATTTCTTACTGATGGATAATATTAAATAGTTAGCAGATTCATCCAGCTTATATTCTTTCATTAAATATTCCAGGGACTTAGCTTTTCCTTTTTCAAAGCAATCAGAACGTAATATTAATCCATTCCTTTTTAGTAAATTCATTTTAACATTGTTCTGAGTTTCCTTAAATTTAGAGGTGGGTGCAATGGGAAAGCACAAACATTTCCATTTTGATATTAATTAAGTTTTAAAAATATATTTCTTAACTGTTTTAAGAATTGATTTCATATATGGAGAGTCTAAAGACTGAAATGAATTTCCTTCTGAAGTAAATTTAGTTAACCAGATGCAATGAATGTTACATATTTCTGATTTATCATATTTAATAAACATACACAAATTTAGTACAATCTGCTCCTGAATATTTTCCATTGACTAATATAAGCTGAGTATATCCAGTGTGTGACAGAGTTAAAACCTGCAGTATTAGAATAAGATTCTACATCTGGGAAGCTAATAGCTATTGAATGAAATATATATATATATATATATATATATATATATATATATATATATATATATATGTGTGTGTGTGTGTGTGTGTGTGTGTGTGTGTGTGTATACATGTATATATATATATATATATATATATATATATATATATATATATATATATATATATATATATATATATATACATATATATATATATATATCTAGGGTTCCTATTATGATGGAAGATGCATTCTTGCAAATATGTCTTGATTGATCTTGAAAGCACGAAAAGGCAAATTAGCGAAATGGCATATAAGCAAATTCTTTCCATTACTTTGCCGTTTTTGTGACTGTAGTGCGATCTTGGAGTTGGCATATTTAAGTAGGAGTGGTATGGGTGGCAAAGCCCCCCCACTTTATGTAATGTTTTAATTTTTTTTTTTTTTTTTTTTGTGGAACAGCAATTCTTTTCCCTTGGAAAAAATCACTGTTCTAAGCGTTTGAGATTGTAAGCTTTCGCTTACATAGGTTTGATAAATCATTATTCGCTTTTATATGCATTTGATGATTTAACATAGACCTATATATATATATATATATATATATATATATATATATATATATATATATATATATATATATATATATATATATATATATATATATAAACACAACAAAAGAAATATGGAGACCACCAAAGAATGTCGATCTGGAAAACAAAAATGACCATAGACAAAATAAACTGAATGCATCCACCAGGTCGAGGGTAAAAAGCTTTAGTGGCAACAGTAAAAATAATAAAAATATAAGTACGTTTGGTCTAAAACAGTCCTTCTTCAGATCTAGCAAGGCAGACTGATAAATGCAATTTATATTATTCGTATTCTAACTACCAATCAATAATTCACGTGTAATGCTAGCGTTTGATATATGGAGGTTGCATATGTATGCATCTTATAAGCTGATGGTGAACATACACAGCATTTTAGATATTAACTGTGTTCATAGGGGCATAAACTCTATGATACACATTCAGTGTATTATTCAATGTATGGGTTTCAGTATTCATTTTTTACTGACTTCTGAGTTTCGAGTAAGTTGTTAGTCATGACACATATCATTTATGATTGGACAGGTTATACATTTTCATTTTAGGGCTAGGTTGGTTATAGAATTTGCCAACTGATGGAATTACTTTTTTCTATGCAATACTAGAAGTTGGAATACATATTTTTATTGGTTGAGCAGCCAACACTTGGAAACTGATTAGTAGTTAGAGTATGAATAATACATCTTTTATTATCCACCTTTGATTGGATATGCAGTAGATTCACTTTAGGGATTGTCTGTCTTCTGAATAAGCCACCAATGTTTGCTCAGATGTTGGAATGCATGTTCTTGTTAGTTGTACAGTCACTATGTGCTGCTGATTGGTAGTTGAAGAATATAAATTGCATTTATCAGTTTGCCTTGTTAGATATGAAGAAAGACTGTTTTTTGTCTGAAAGCACTTATCTTTTTATTATTTTTACTGTTGCCATTAAAGGTTTCTACCTTCAACCTGGTGGCTGCATGGAGTCTATATATATATATATATATATATATATATATATATATATATATATATATATATCTATATATAGGTTCACTACATAATCTTGAAATTTTGAAATATTGAATTTCAAAATCTCGAGACTATATAGCCGAATCCCCTAAGTGCCGAAAAACCAAAAGTGCGAAATTCAAAATCCAGAACATACAACACACATACAGCACACACATATACATATACACAACTTCCCCCACAATCAAACATATCATCCTACACTACAGATAAGCAGGGGGCAAGCCCTCCTGTATACCCCATGTGGGGGGCTCCGCTCCCCACACCCCACTACTTAAATATACTAACTCCGAGATCACACAAACAGACACACAAGGGAAACTCACACCCACACATTTTACAGTCCCTCACACACATCACAGTCACAACACACACTGACACATACTAAAGCCCCTAACACACTTACACATGGATACTTACCTGAACTTCCACCTATCCCTCAACAAACTGCAGAAGCACTACTTCAAGATTTCTGAACATTGGAGTTTTGAATTTCATGCTTCTGGTCTTTCAGCATTTAGGGGTTTTGGCTGTATAGTCTTGAGATTTTGAAATTAGATATTTCAAAATTTCAAGCTTATGTAGTGAACCTATATATATATATATATATATATATATATATATATATATATATATATATATATGTATAAGCACACACATATATGGGTCTCTGTCAGATCAAGTTTTCAGAAATTTGAAATTCATATGGTTGAGACCATATGACTGAGTTTCTGAAAACTCCACCATCAACAAAAAAATCTACCTTTTTTACATTTTTGCAGGGGTGCAAGCTCACCTGAAACCCTACACAACCTGCAAATTATATATACCAACTCCAAGGTCATACTACAGTGAGGAAAAGGGTAAGTTTCCTGATATATACAATTTAGGGTAATGTAATAATTTCAGTAAATACTAACCTATTTTCAAAAGTAAAAAAAAAAATCATTCATTTTTGTAAAAAGAAGTAACACTTCTGAAATTACTTTTTCAAAATTAATAGTTTTACTCCTTGATTGATTTTTATTCCTAAGTATTTTAGTTCTTTTTCCTTTCTAGTTTTATTTATCTTTATCTTTAAACTTGCTATAGAGTAATTGATTTAAAACTAAAGTTTCAGTTCTATTGTTATTAAATTTCAGCAGTGATACTTCTTGAAACTTTTCAATTTCCTCATCTATTTCTTTGATTGAATAATTTAATCTCCTGTAGTTAGTAAAATATCATCTGTAAAAAAGATGTATTCTAGATTGGCAATCTCTGTTAAGTGAGAATCCATCATTTTTTTTCATTGCTTCTTATACTAACAGCTAAGGGTTCAACAATTAATGCAAATAGTAGAGGGGGCAAGGGACACCCTTGCTTTGTGCATTTCTTTAAAGTGAATCATTGAGATTTTAACATATGCAGCATGTATACAGGGTTTTTAATAATAAAATAACCTGTTCTGAAAATGCAAACACTTCTAAAGTTTTAAACATGTAGTTCCAATCTACAGAATCGAAAGCTGTCTCATTAGCTAAGCTAATTAGGGCCAATTTCTTGTTCATTCCTTTTGCTAAATCTAAGAAAGTTACTACGCTTTTTATATTATCGTATGTTAATCTACTGACTACAAATCTTGTTTGAGCTTTATTAATTAATTTATCTATTGTCTCAATCTTGTAGCAAAATTGAAAGTAAATATTTTACAGTCTACATTTAGTAACAAAATAGGTCTATATGAGGAAGCTAACTTATTATCCTTTCCTTGTTAAAGTATAGGTGAGATTACGGAAAATTTCCATGAGGGAGGGGTTATTTTACCACTCTGACTTATCCCGAATACATCACTCAGTAATTCTAAAATATTTAATGGAAGCAGACTGTATAATTCCATACTAAACCATCTAACCCTGGAGCTTTACCATTTTCCCTTTTTTAAAGCATCATTAACTTCTATCAGGGTAATAGGCTTACTCAAGAAAGATATCTGTTGGTCATTAAGTTTATTAGTAATATTTTTCTTTAAATAATAGTCAATTTTGTAATCTTCAGGATTATTATTTTTATCTTTATTAAGATCCTCTTATGTTTATTTTAAAAATATTAAGAATTTCTTCTATGTCTGAAGTAAGCTTATTAGTGTGATGATTTTAGATATTATTGATTTGTGCCTTTTTGCTTAACATCTTACTTCTATTAACTAATCTATGTATAGTTTTTGAATTCATCGCATAATTATGCAATTTTATTTTTTATAGAGCTATCTCCTCTTTATAAATTAAAACTGTTTGATATTTTGTCATTAAATTTTAATAACTTCAGAATTATCTAATTTATTTGTTGTTAAAACTTCACTTTGTGTATTTCATCATTTATTTCTAACAACTCTTTATTCCAGTCTTTCATTTTATTACTAGCCCATTTTCCTTTTTTGTATTTAATGTGCATTTTAATGATTTCCGTAGTATAACTTTAATAACCTGACCATTATCATTCAAATATAAGAAAATTCTCATTTTATTCCTTAAGTTAACTTTAAATTCTTCTAATTTTATCATATATACTGGGATTCTATAAATAATCTAAAAGTTCCTTATATCCATTACTGCATCAATATTTAGTGCATTATGATCAGATAAAGGACAAGGAATAGTTTCAAAATAATTCACTTTATTAAGTAAATCTATAGAGGCATAGTAAATCTATAGAAGCATAAATCTTAGCAGTTCTAGTTTGTGACCCATGTGCATAAGAATAATAAGTGAAGGACAATGACTTATAACTAGATCTCTAAATAAATAAATAAATAAAACAGAGTTGGACCTGAAGAGATAAAGGCATCTGTAAACTTACAGGTAACAATTCATCTTATCATACTAAACTATAATACAGAAGGGAAATCAATGCAAGTGCATATTTATCATGCTAAAAGACACACACACACACACACACACACACACACACACACACACACACACACACACACACACACACACACACACACACACACACATATTCTATATGTCTAACAAAATCCTGAATTCATTTTGAAAGTACAAGTGTCTATATCTCAAAATTTTTGACACTCTTAACATCAGGAATATAAATCTATTTAAAAATCATTTAGCTTATTAAATACCTCATAAAAATGTGTACATTACTGAGTTGAAAGCGACTGTCTTGTTATTTCTATGCAGTCAAAAAATCATATTTACAGTCTATGTTGTATTCAAAGGTTACAATGTTTTCAATTCAGATCCCATTTTTCCTTCCCGGATTCAAACATATTGAATAATCTACTTTATTTTCTAACAAATTGAGTGCACTGATTCAACAATAAAACACTCAAATTTCAGCTTTGACATATGAAATGAGTTATTTCAGGTAGTCTTAGTGAATCTAATAACATACAACATGTAAAAAAGCTTCAAAGTTCACATGACAGAGTTTCAAATTTCAGCTTTCAAATTATTTTCAAATATAGACAGCATAGTGGTGCAGTAGTAGCACTGTTGCCTCACAGCAAGAAGTTCTCCGGTTCAATTCTTGGCTGGGGTACCTTCTGTGCGGAGTCTGCATGTCCTCCCTACATGCATGTGAGTTTCCTCCGGGTACTCCTGTTTCCTCCCATGTTACAAAGGCATATGTCTGGAGCATTTCTCCCCGGACCTCCTCTGAAAACTGGCTTAGTTCCAAGTTGGATGTTTGGTAAACAAATGTTAAATAAATACATTTGTATATGATTTTCTATGTAAATGATATTAGATCTTGTACATATGCAGGTATATGTAACAGATATCCTTTTTAAAACAGTTTGTTATTTAAATATATTTTCTCTCTTATTTTCCCACTAGTATTCTACCTTATTCAATTTATATATTGTATTTCTAAAATCTGCTATCAAAGAGCCATTTAATCATCAGCTGTTTAATAAAGATTATAGTAGGTGTAGATATTTCTTAAATTACTGTTACTGCTCTTTTATATTACATATTTCATTCCTTGTGCATTTGCATATTATTCATTAGATGTTTACTCTTACTAATTCTAGTATTACAAACATTTTTGACTAGCTATGAAAGAATTCTTGCTTGTTTAATTTGAGTGTGTTTATTTAACCATTATGAACTGCTGAGTTGATTTAAGCTTCACATACTAAAATCAGAATTTGACCACAGCATGTCAGAAAGATGACTCATAGCACACAGCAGTTGTTAATTTCCTCTGCAAGTTTCTCATTCCTCTTAGTTCTTTTAAGATGTTCTAATCAGCAACAAACATCTAACTTTACTTCTTTTAATTTATATGTAGAATTAATATGTATAGTTAGAGTTAATAAAAATACAGCATAAGCTATTAACATGCAAAATGTAAGCACATTCTATGTTACAACATCTAAGTATAAAACATTACAATAGCTCTTCTTACCAATTCTTCATGATTAAGAAATTAAAATATGTGTTATTTTGAATAGATTTCTCACACATATTCTTGGAAAAAATGAAAGAAAAAGAAAGTCAGTTAAAGGGTTCATCCATTGTTTTAGAAAATTAAAGTCCTGTAATCATAGAATGAAAGTTACTTGCTTTTAGGTTTTTTTTAATTTTAGAAGCAATTTTCCAGGAATTCAGCTCACTCTGTCTCTTCATGGATATACTGTTCCACTCCACTTTTTCAGTATTATTAAGGATTTTATTGTCATTAAGAAACGTGGATGGCTCCTGCAGTATGTCAAATAGTTTGGTTTCTTCAGAAAGAAATAATTTGATCTTTGCAGGAAACACCAACGTGGCTTTAATACTGTTCTTTTTAAGTTCCTTGATCATTGGTAAACAGCTTTTTGTTTGACTCATTACTTTACTGGAATAATCATTGACAAATCTGACTACATGTTCACTTATTTTAATAGGTGGGTTGGACCATGCTGTTTTTAATATTTGATCTTTTTCTAAACTAGACATGAACTTAACTATAATTGAACAAGGTGCTGAGCTTTCCTTTTTGAAGATGCTGTCAGAGATGTCTGTGACTCTTCAATTCCAAGAGTTAAAGTTTCAGGTATTTTTAATGTGTTAAGTAGCCAGGTAGTTAAAACTTTGTTATATTCTCTCACTCATACTTTTCAGGTATACCATAAATTCTAATGCTATTTTGTCACTGTCTGTTTTCTAAATCATTAAGTTTTTCTATGAGCCAGTTATTTCATTTTAAAAGAAAGTTAGTCTAAGACTCACCTTAAGTTATTTTTCCTTCATGATCATTTAAAGTTTCTTCCATACTGCTTATTTGTGCACTTCATTGTTTTATAAGCATTTCTAAACATTCCATCTTGTTTCTGGTCTCTTCTTTGAAACTTTCTGGTTTGGTATTCGGTTTGTCTATTTTAAGTGATACATCTTGCATACCAGATATTAGTGACTGTATGTCTTTTTTAACATAAAAATCCCGAGTACCATTTCTTGAGTGACTTATGTTGAAGTCTCTTCTCTTTTAACCAAGCAGTTGTAAAATTACAGCTTTTGAAGAACACGAAGCTATAAATCTTTTCTGTTACTATTAGTGAATACAATTAGCTAACAAGTATCTCCACATTTTAATTCTTTGATTACATTTTCTGTCAGAGAAAAGTTTTCAGTCACAGAGATTTCACCAATTGCTGATCTCAGTAAGCCATCTTGTCCACATGCTGCTGTGCTGGGTATTTCTAATGTTATGAACAGTATCTGGCAAGTTTGGTGTGCAGATTCTCCAGAGTACTTTCCTTCATTATTTATCTCTAAGCAAATAGTTTAGATTTCAGAAATAATGTGTATTTCTCATTGTTGGAGTAATTACAGTAGCAGTTTGCTATGGCGTAGAATTGGTGGATTTGCATATTAAATTCATTAGCTAAGACAAAGTGTTGCATAAGGGAATAATTATAAACTGATAAGGCTATGTATTTGAAGATTCAGTTGTCTTCAGGGCATGTAATAAGGTTTAAGAGATTTTATGGCTAATGGTGTCTGGAAGAGCAATATAGATACAATCCTATACAAATTAATGAATATTTATGTTCACTTTTATCATCAAAACTGTCACTTAGATCAACTGCTTACAGTTTTTGGCAAAATAATGACAATATCCCAACCTTGAGGAGTTCAATGTTTAGGAAAGAACTTTTCTAAAAAGTGTCCTGGCCATATAAATCATATATCTCTAGAAGTGTGAACACAGCAAACATTGCAGAGATTTCAATCTAAGCTAAAATAATACATCTTTGATGAGTACAACATATAATAATTTCAAAGAAGATAGGTGGATTACAGTTAAAGATATATCTTCCAATTAAAAAACTGTCCTGGAGAATTATATTGCAAATTTGCAAAGCTATGCAAAACACACCAGTTCCTGTAACCACCCCATACTTATTTTGTTATATATTGTATTGTTCGTTGTGGTATTTGCATCTATATTTATGATTTCTACCAGATTATCATTGCATGCTTTTATGCTCCTGTTTGGGTCTTGGTTGTAGCTGAAAAAGGTCTTGAAACCATGTCATTCATATAATCAACAAATGAAAAAAAGAGTACTTATATGTATTACTAAAATTAGGTTTATGTTGTACAGTAAATTACCAATTCTGAGATCCAAGCACTTTTTATACTATTTGACAGTGAAAAAGTCAACATGAAAACAATGAACACAGTAATTTCATTGCATCTCCAAAACTTTTTTAAAGTATACCAGCACCTTGTCAGGATGTGATGAACAGTTCAGTTTTAATTGTTGAACTGCTGACTGAACTGCTTTAAGAAAAATAACACAATTATCCAGAATCTGACTTTCAGAGCTGTTGCACTGAGTTTCATATTTCACAGGAGAGGTACAATACACAAGAACTGCAAAGTACAGCAAACACTGACATATGCAGTATGGATACAGTGTCTCACAAATGAAAATAGCACAGATGCCAAAGTACAACTGTCCCTGTGAACTGGAACTCAATGTTCTATGTAGGCATTATAAAATGATATAGCATACCATATACAGATGCTGACAAAGTATAGCTGCCCCTGTGAAATGGAATTCAAATATTCTTTGTAGGCATTATAAAGGGATATAATCCACAATCATTTTTAAATGGAATACTACCATTAGATTTCTGCTCCAGTTAAATATACTGCACATGAGATTACACTGAAACAACAAGTGAATGTTCAAAGATGCCCAGCTATCCAGACTGCAATCATGCATCTCAACTTTCTTTGCTCAAAAATGCTGGCCAAAGCCCAAAACCAGGGATATTTTAAAATGCTACTCTAATTGACTTAAAAGTGTAATGTAACAACACATTTTGCATCATCATGCATTTCTGAACACTAAGAAGTATGAAACTATAATGTATGATATTACGGAGTGGCTATAATGCTCTGAGATTTAACTGAAAGCAGTTTTATAAAGGACAGGGAAAATATAAGGTAAAATCAAGGGATTCTCCAAAATTCTGGACAGCTGAGAGTTATAATTGCAACTAGCAACAGAGTTACAGTCAGAATCCTTATTATGCCCATTCATGTGCAGAACTGTAAATAGAATGAAGAACGTAGTACAAATAAAACTGCATGAAAGTAATAAATACTTCTCTTCCAGAAACAATATACGTAATCTGGAACAAATTGTTAGATATGCAAGCAATAATTGCATCTTACAGATACTACCACATGACCAAGAAAGGTGTGAAACACAATTCCTAAAGGCAAGGACCTTGCTGTACAGGAAAGTACATAAAATAAAACAGTTTCTGTATCATAAATAACTATTCATACCATCTCTGTGATATATCTAACATATCTTCTGCACTAAATACAAAAGCTTCTTAAAGTACAAGAATGCTCTAATCTGTGGGTATTACAATTATGGTATTAGTTAGAAAACCTGGCATTTAAATTATTATATGTCATAATATTAAAAATTACTAATGCAAGCCTAATGACCTGACCTAGTCAAACCCCCGCAGTCATGATGGTAAGCTTACTCTTCCTTTTTTTCTTGTAATTAAATATTGTGTTAAAACAAATCACAAAACCAACATTTTTGCAGAAAGGCAAGCCCTCTTGTACTCAATATCTTTAAAGTTACTATGAGGCTACACAACAGCTGGGATTATGTAATCAAATCTATAAATTATAATATGTCTCTGAGTTAATACAGCTAATCCCAGCTATGTATTCTGCTATACTCTCATTTCTTTTCCTCTTGTTTCTTAAGTATAATACTTTTTTTTTCTCAAATAAAATTTTTATTTTATTTTCATAAGTACAGCTGAAATTTCTGCTTATTATAAACAAAAAAGTTAGTACCTGAAATATACAAGATAACTAAGTTGCCTAAGGACTAATTTACACAAAACTAGTATTATAGCACAAGATTGCTACCAATTCACAACAATTTGGAAACCACATTCTCTTAAACATCGTATGTTAATAACAATGGAATTAAAATAAACGTGATGTATGGCAGAAAAGTGAAAAAGAATTCTTAGCACTGTACTATGTCTAGCAATGAAAACTAATTACAATATTTACACATATATACACTGGGTTGTCACTCATTAAATTATAATGCACTTGAATATTTAGCTAAATGAGAACCATGTTTATGATCCTTGACTTATCTAGTAGATCATACCTTATCTTTAAAAAATTATGTTGTATACTATCACTGAATATGTTCTTGTGGAAGGATTATCTATGAGTTAATTTAATGGAAATGTAGAGTGTAGCATTATGTATTAGTTTATCTTTAGTATTAGGATAAAATTTCAATAAGGATTCCCCAATACTTCCTAAAATAAGACAGTTTCTTTTTGCTTACAGTTTTTTGTTTGTTGGCCAATACATATTTGATAGCTACATTTTTAAATTCTGTCCATGAAATTTTTTCTCTACTAAGCCAGTTAAGAGCGATATAGAATTTAATCAGTGCACTTATCGTTACTATGAGATGTTTGGACTCTAATGTATAAGAATTAGGGAATATGTTTAGGGTTGCCATTTCCTATGAGAGGGTGTATTTCATATAGCCTGATTTCTCCAATTTTACTCTCAGAGAACACCAGAGTTTATGGACAGTTTTGCAAGACCAGAAAATATGAAGAGTGTCCGCAAGTGTGTTGGGACAGAAGGGGCAGAAAGGTGAGGAGTTGGGGTTGATTTTATTTAGGAAAGATGGTGTATGGTAGGCATTATTATTGATCATAAATTGGGTATAAATTAGTTTTTTATAGTGTGTGAGTGTTGTGGTTATATCTATATCTTAATACTTAACGTCTACGCCCCTTGCCTGCACCAAACGGAATTCCTCCATAATATATATTCAATTTTAGGGAAATTTCCAAATAACCTATACTTAATTGGAGGGGATTGGAATATGACTATCAGACCTGACCTAGATAGAACGAATAAAGATAACAAGCAACCTATTGCCCTAACAAACCTTATAAATGACCTAATGGAAGATTTTAGTTTATTAGACCCATTTGAACTCTTCAGACATGATTCTGGAACCAGCAAATATACCTTCTTTTCAACTCCTCACAATTCATGGTCCAGAATAGATTTTTTTTAATCTCAACATACTTTAGAAAGTTTGAAATAAATTTCCATGCAGATCTCAGAACCATTTCTGATCACGCAAAAATCAAATTAATAATAAATGAGATCAAACTAAACACTGATAAGCAACACAGTATAACCTGGTCCTTAAACCACAACATATTGAAAAACAAAGAGATAGGTCAGGTAATAAGAGAAAGACTTATACAAACTAATAATAATCTTAAGTATAATACTTAACCTTGCTGATTACATGACTGCTATATTTCAGCTTATGTCTAAATATTTTTTTTTGCTCTCACAGTTAGGCATTGCCCATTCAATTCTCAGTTAAAGCGTCTTCTGTGTGTCGACATGCGTGAATGGACGTTCCTTTGTTGAAGGTTGTGCGTTAGGCCCGGCAAGCCAGCACGTAAAAATCTACAGCCAATCATTAGCGGACCGGAGTTTCGCTGTGGCGACCCCTAACCGGGAAAAGCCGAAAGACACATTTTTTGCCCCACTGCCTGTCAATCACTAAACCATCAGCCCCTCCCCCCTGACCAATTAGCCCATTCTTTTTCCATCATCATGTAATGGCAGGTTAAACAGGGATGTTCCAAGCAGTCACCCGGGGCCATGGCTGAACATAAAAATAATGCATAATGCTGTACTCATTCTATTATTCACATGATTAGGTGTACTGTTATGCCCATGTATATGTACAAATGTTTGTTAACTCAAAAGCAGATACACGTACACAGTCACAGACATTTGTATACCTAATCATGTATTGAAAGACAAGAAGAACTGCTGTTATGTCCATCTCTTCTAGATGAAGACTATTTCCACTCCTTTCAAAATGCTTTCTGCTGTAGAAAAAAAAAAAAAGTGGTCTCCCTCTCCTCAACATTACATGGCCCACTATCGTACAGTCATTTTATCATTTTATCCCTTCCCTAGCATGGAAACCTAAGTCTTTTCTTTAGAAATGGCGATAAACAATGACATTGTTTGAAGCCTTGGCCAGCACGTACAGTAGAACATCTGGCTGCAACTTGAACCGGGCAATCAACAACTTTTAAGTAAACTCCTTTAATGTTAAGTACACTTCTTTTAAGTAAACAAACATGAAACATACATGGTATAATGAAACTTTCAAAGGAGCAGCTAGCAGAATGAATAATAATACCCATGACTCTATTTTTCTTTACACAGGGTGTGCCACCTGCCAGCATAATTTGTGAGGTGTTTAGTTCTTTTAGATGCTGAGTAAAGAGTTCAGTGCCCCTAGCAACTGTACTGCTCTCTGATTTTGCAGAATTTCCCTGATTTGCCTTATATTTTTGCCTTGGAACTCATTTAATTTTCTAGTAAATCTCTAAAGGTCATCTGTAAATATAACTGAAAGCCAGACTGATCCTTAATTATTTAGCATTAATTATGATATTACAGATTACATCTCATTATCCTGGAGCTCAAGTTTATAATGCTGAAGTTCCTTTGAAATCTTAACCCTTTTCTCACTTTCATCCTGTTTCTGTTTTTGAAAACATGCTCCAAAACAGAGTAAACAACCCAAGGAAAAATACATACTACAGATGCTCCAAACCATGAGTTTACCACATTCGTTTTAATAAATACAAAACTTCTTCAGATAAAACAGCCTGATTGATGAAACCCATAGGAATATTCTTAACATGAGTAATTCTAGTGGTTTCTCACTTTTTTCTTCCCATCCTGCCTTTTCTTTCTCCTCATTTCCTTTTGCTGTAGCTATGCTGATGATTAGTGAAAACAAGTTCAGTCATTCCAAAATGGAGTTTATAGCTCAAATGTTAATGCTAATATGAGGTGAGGAATAAACACAGTACACTGGGGCAGCAAGTAGTACTTTCAAGGGTACATTGCTTCATAGGTGCTACTGTGTGAATTTGTGCTTGGCCATCCTATTGTAAGGGAAGGCTTTTTTGTGGACCTCAAAGACTTAATAACAGATTATAATAGGGGTGTTTCAAGCCACGATTTGCAGCCCACAGTTTTGGGTATTGCTAGTGCAGCAGCAGAGTGCTGAAGCTGTGGTTGCTGGTACTTAATAAAAGGTAAATAAATAAATACATAAACACATATGCAGCCGCAGTCTGCAGTGCCATATTGGGGAGATCAGTGAGCATCAGTGTACTAGCCCAATCATTTTGTGGGCTTTTTATTCATATATCCACAAACAGAATGAAAGGCACACCACAACAATCGAAGTAAACCTTGTAGTTAATCAATCCTTTATTTCAGTAAGCGCTTTCACGCCTCACTGGGCGCTTCCTCAGACTTCAATAAATTTAAAAAGACTTCATCCATTAAATACTCCTGGATAAATATCTTACTAACCAATGAGAACATTCAATTGGTCACAATATCAATTAACATAAAAAGTTAACATAAAAAATCAGTAATACATTAAAATCTACCTTGAATGAACATGAATTAATACAAATATAGGAAAAAGTATAATTATATAAAAAGATATATTATAAAATTATATAGATTCTATTAACTTTAATGAATTTATAAAAACATAATTCATGTTAATACATATTATTAAAAAAATATATATATATATATATATGTGTGGCAATATCTATAAGGAAATTTGATGGTCTAAAATATGTCTAGTGTCTCAGGGGTCTATCCTTCAAGAAGGGTTTTATGGAAACTCTATCATTGAGGCCATGCCCAGTATCTGCCTGTAGCCTAATAATCCATGTTTTCTTCTTTTTCAGTAAATTTAAACTTATGCGTGGTATCATGTTCAGTAACATGTCTGGCTAGGGCATTAGTCTCATTCTCCTTACTTATTGCATATAGATGTTCCCTAATTCTTTCTCTTAGTGTTCTATTGGTTTTCCCTACATAAAAATCCTTACATTTTTGACAGACCCCTAAATATACAACATTTCTTGATGTACAGCTAGCATAAAAATCAAATTTATAACATATATTTGTATCAGGATGTATAAAATTATCACTCTTAAAAATATATTGACAGTGATTACAATTATAACAGGGAAAAGTTCCCTTCCTCACTGAATGTATTCTTTCTTCATCGCGTTCATAACATAGAAGTCTCTTTAATGATTTAGTGTTCTTATAACTGAAACTTGGATGTTGACCTACCAGTTTAGTAATCTCTTCATCTAAAGTTAGGATTCCCCAGTTTATTAGTAATTTTACTGAAAAAGAAGAAAACAGATGGATTATTAGGCTACAAGCGGATACTGGGCATGGCCTCAGTGATAGAGTTTCCATAAAACCCTTCTTGAAGGATAGACCCCTGAGACACTAGACATATTTTAGACCATCAAATTTCCTTATAGATATTGCCACACACACACACACACATATATATATATATATATATATATATATATATATATATATATATATATTTTAATAATATGTATTAACATGAATTATGTTGTTTTTACAAATTCATTAAAGTTAATAGAATCTATATAATTGTATAATATATCTTTTTATATAATTATATGTTTTCCTATATTTGTATTAATTCATGTTCATTCAGGGTAGATTTTAATGTATTACTGATTTTATATGTTAACTTTTTATGTTAATTGATATTGTGACCAAATGAGTGTTCTCATTGGTTAGTAAGATATTTATCCAGGAGTATTTAATGGATGAAGTCTTTTTAAATTTATTGAAGTCTGAGGAAGTGCCCAGTGAGGCGTGAAAGCGCTTACTGAAATAAAGGATTGATTAACTACAAGGTTTACTTCGATTGTCGTGATGTGCCTTTCATTCTGTTTGTGGATATATTTTTGTGACTTTGTTTGGAGGCACTTTACCCCAGCAGTGTATATTTCTTCTTTGGATTACTTTTTATTCATATACCAGCCCACAAATCATGATATACCATCAGTAAAGAGCAAAAAGCCCAGAAAATCTAATGGAAGGTTTACAGTGCAAAACAGTAGCAGTGGCTATAACGTGAAATAAGTTTTTTTTTTATTATTTCTGGCAGGTAATCAGATATGAACTGTGGGAACTAATAAGCAGCTGTATGTTTATGCAAAACAGAGTATGAAATACATTGAATGTGGCTTTTCTTTTCTTTTTTTTATTTTACAGTTGGATTTGCACAAGTTATTTTCAATAAGTAACCACATATGGGCAATGTGGACTGCTGGGCAACTGCTGAAAGTTTTTTGTAAAATGAAGCTTGAAATAAATTAGGTGGCATTATTATATATATATATTTTTTAGTCAGACATTTGAGATGTGGGTTAATTATTCCTGGTAGGCAATCAGAAATAGGCTAGTAGGCTAGGATTCAACTTTGTTTTTGTCTAAAATGGAATTTGAAGTAGAGTATCTCCATTATTTTATTTTGTTACATTCAGGCATATGAGATGTGCATGGATGGCTGGGGGGTGAATGTAAATGGAAATTTTACTATTTAGTCATTATTCTGTATATATATAGGGCTAAAGTGATTTTTGTAAAGTAAGTTAGATTGCATTGGCTACTGTTTGTGTGAAACAAAGTTGAAATACATTTACTGTAGCAATCATTTATTACAATTAATTCTATGTCCTATGTAGTAATATTTCTGATTTTTTTTTTTATGATTTGTGGGTTGTTAGAAAAATATGCTGCACCAGTGTCTATATGGTTTTAATTATTTGACTTTATTCATTAATCTAAGGAATGAATGCATTTGTTGAAAGGCTTGAATTGTAATATACAGTAGGCTTGAAGTGTAATGTACAGCCTAAGTATTTTACAGATTAGTGATCATATTTTATGGCACTTTCTTCATGGCCTCTAGCAAGTATGAAGGGATTGACATTTTTAGATCAGTGTAGTCTGCATTATTTGGTATGTTTTTCAGAACTACCTGATTTTCTGCATCCATTCTGCAGACATTGTTGCATACTATTGTGATGCAGTCTCTTCTACATGATCAGACTGTGAAACGTCTACATTTTTAAATGTTTATTGCTCAATGGGAAGTTATTGCCAGTTGTTCACTGATGAATATCTGATCCAGTCCAGGATATGTTGTGGCACTATCATTAACACATTCATTTGGAATGCAGCACAAGCCATCCATTTTTAAAGTCAGCACAGACACTGCATTTGTGGATAAATCAAGTAAATGCAAAGTTGTCTGCCAAAAGCAACATATATGTTAGTAACAGTTCTCTTTAACGTGGAAATATTCAGATGACTTTTACTGCTGCAGAAATTGTCTATCTTGACTTAGCTTGTATTAGTAGTTGGTTAACATTTCTTTTTCTTATCTTCTCATCATGCATACATTTCTCTTTAAGCCGTTACGCATGACTGGATGTTATGACATAATCCTAGTGATCTTTATACGATTTCATAAAGTTTGTCCAAAGCAGCCAGTAAAGTACATGTCATTTATTTATCCTTTCCTAGCAATTAGAGGAGTACAGAGTCAATAACATGTCAGTAACTGCTAGTGGGAGTTGGGAGGCTGTTGGATGACAGTGTTTCATGGCTTTATCATCTACTCCTTTAAAACATTCATTAATCTGGGTTTGCAAAACTAGTATGCATTTGTGTAAAGTGAGTGGGAATACTTGGTTACTGTGTGTTCATATGAAACAGAATTAAAAATGGTACTTTACCATAATTATTATCATTTTTATTTTTTTACCACAATCAGAAATCTGAGGCGCACAGAGTCAGTAGTGTGGCAATAATTGTTGGAAGCTGTCTGTGAATGAAAATGACCAACCTTGCTGAGATGATAAAGTTAACATTCAATTAGTCTGTTTTTGCAAGAACAGTGTGCATTTGTGTAAAGCAGACTGGAATACTCTACTGTGGCCATTTTATAACAGTCAGATATGCAAGGTGTAGACAGTCAATAAGGTGTCTGCAGTTGATAAGTACAGGAATTGCTAGATTATAATGACAGCACTTTGAGTGACATTTTATGGTTGAAATGTTTTGAAATGGGTAATTTGTAATTGTTGGGTACTAGTGTGTTTCATGTCTTGCTGGAAAAGTGCTCATGACTACAAATGTAAACCATAGACTAACAACTTTTGCTTTGTTAAACAATATACATAATTTAAACAATCTGGTATGTAATTAAAGTTTAATACTTTCAGGAAGGTCAATCCAAAAATGTGTGTACGCACACACACACACACACACACACACACATATGTATTTATATATATATATATATATATATATATATATATATATATATATATATATATAGATATAGATATGTGTGTGTGTGTGTGTGTGTGTGTGTGTATGTGTGTGTGTGTATGTGTGTGCTGGGGGCATGGTTTGAAAACAACATGAGGCCCAAGGTGCACTTAATTTGGCACTGTCACCACGGTAAGGGTTGACTGGAAAGGGCCATCATTTAGATGCCATTGATTGTGGTTTGAGGGTTTTCTTCTTAGTGCTGTGGTCCACAAGAATAGCTAGCTTGTGGAGTCATAGGTACAAGCAATAGGCTGACTGCACTGTCTCTCACTTCCACAAAGGATTTTGCCAGCAAGCAGCCTTGCTCCTCACATAAAGCATGGGAAGTGGTTCCCCACTCTCCACCAGAGAATTCACCCTTCCCTGTGTTCTCCTGATTGGCCACAATCTTCCCACCCCCTGTGAGGAATAACTGATCCGCACCTCTTCTTTCATTTGATTTCCTACTTGGCTCCTCCAATGCTGGGATTGTTAATCAAACCCATGTCACCTTGGTGACAGTAAGGGCTCCATCTTGCCTTGCCACAGATCCAGGTAGTTTTATATTATTTGTGAAATACACAGAACTTTCTTAATTTATGACAACTGGCCTAACTTTTTTCAGATTTCTTTTTTAGTAAAATACTGTTCTACTTTATGGATATTTGTAATTAATATTGTTACTCCTTAATGTTTTTATACAGGTAACAAAATCTTTTTATTGTACTGGCTCACTGATACATTTTTAATGTTTAACTGGAGTTTTTCTCCATGGCCTGTGGTAAAAATGAGTTATGACTATTCAACCCTCCCCCCGTGTTAGCAAATAGAAATAAATGAATGCATACTGTATCTTTTAATAGAGAATTGCATTCTAAATTGCAGCATAGTTTCAATTAAGTAAAAGCTTTGTTTTTTCACATCATTGTGGGCAATGCATAATCCAGATTACCACATTACATCATAATAAACCTTTAAATGCAGATGAAGCTCTGTTTAATCTATAACTTGTAGTTTGTCAGAAAGACACAGCTTCAAATGTGTGCTGAGAGACACGGAGCTCTTTCTTCTTTTGCGTTAGTACATTTAGACCACATTTGGAACCCACATATATAATAGTAACTTATGCTTCATTTTTTTTGTTCAAGGATGTCATACATAAATAATTTGAAATATTTATCAGTTAGAAAAAAAATGTAGTCTCTGAAGCAGGCCTTGCTAAGCACTAGTGCTCATCCTCCTGTTTTGTGTTATGAGGCTGCAGGGTAAGATGCATTCTATCTCAGCCTGAGTGACATAATTTCAAGGCTGTACAGTATCAGCTTATCAGGTGATTTCCAGGTTACATGCATTCTTGTCACTATGATATAAAATGTATTATACACTGCAGTCTACAAGATGGGTATAAGTGCTTAGTAAGGCATAAATATTAGAGTTTTAACTGTCAAATGAGGGTGGTAGTATGTACAGCTATCATTGCTACAAATCTGCAGGGTAGGAATAGTTAAACTTGGCAGCAATAAGTATATGAAAACTGCAATGTTTGAGCAGATGCTGCTGTAGTGGCAAAATCCCTCCAGTTCACCATCATCATCATCCTGTTCACTGTTCACTGTTCACTGTCATCGCATGCAGTTTAGTTTGACATCTTAGCACTGCTGCTGTGGCTCCTTACAAAGTTAAGCATCAGTTGATGCTGACGTTTGACACACTGTTTTTAAATGATGCTAGTCCCTTTACATTTTTTGTCAAAGCACATGCCTTATGTCAGGCTTATAGACACAATATGACTATATAGAAGCATGACTTAAGGGTGGCAATTGCACCGGTTTTGCTGCCAGTACTACACTAGTTCATCATATGCTATAGCCTTTTATTGTTTCTGATGCAGTAAGTTCTGGTAACATCAGACATGTCTCGTGTAGGATGAGTCCATCAATACTGTTAACTCAAAATATTAGCGTGGTCATCAGTGTTCTGTAAATAAAATAACATTACAGTGTATTTTTTTACAGCAAAAAAAAAATGTGTAAATTGTAAGTAGTTCTACAGATATATTATGCTCACAATGCCTTCATTTACCAACTGGATAGCCCTGTGGAAGGTAACCTTAGTGGAAGCCACAATATAATAATAAGCTTGCATTTATGCCAAACATTCAAATAATGGAAAATGGATGGGTCCTCTGCAGACACATTAGTGGTAATACCCTTTGCATTATACAGTATCTGAGAGCTCATGGCATGATAACATTTAATGTTGACCTGCCACTGTGCTTGTGAATGTGCTGGAGCTTTATTACCACATTTGAATAATCTATATCACCAATACCATGTAGAGGTATGCAATGTCATAGCAGCCATGCATAGTGGCAGCTATATCCTCCACTGTCCTGAGAAACTAGATATGCTCATGTATATGTAGAAGCTTGATATCAAGGAACTTGAGGATGTTGTCTGCTGTTTACCCAGTGTGCCCACTGTTGATCTCTGAAAGGTTCCCACAATTATGATGCTGAGTGCCACACATACCTTTGACGTCACGGGATAGGAAGACAATGTATTTCATTAAAGTCTGCTTGTGGGCAGTACGCATATACTGCTCACAAGTTTTCTTTTACAATATCCCAATAAGTCCGGTCATGGTATATAATTTGTTCTTTATAGGTTGCTTTGCTGCCATCAACCATATTACCAGATGGGAGGTAGCAGTACTTAATATAAAAAGTTGTTGCTGGGCAAATCCTATAATACTGAGCATTATTTTTTTTTGTATGCTGTGCAACTATTTCCCCACATATTCTGTCCTTTTGAAAATGTATGCAGTGTGGTGCACATATCCAAAAACTACTATGAATCACAGCAGCGTTTTATTTGTATGCAGTTGTGTATCATTACTGCCTTAATTAGCTAAACACATTGATTTGCATGTCATAAAGTGGTCACTTGTGTACATGGCATGACATGCTTCAATTCTTATTACATTATTGTTTGACATGTATGTATGATTCAGTAGCCACCTGTGCCTGCCTGCTAACTGCACAAATTGTCACTGCAGACTGTGCATCCTGACCCTGTGCCTGCCTGCTAACTGCACAAATTGTCACTGCAGACTGTGCATCCTGACCCTGTGCCTGCCTGCTAACTGCACAAATTGTCATTGCAGACTGTGCATCCTGTCCCTGTGCTTGACTGCTAACTGCACAAATTGTCACTGCAGACTGTGCATCCTGACCCTGTGCCTGACTGCTAACTGCACAAATTGTCGCTGCAGACTGTGCATCCTGACCCTGTGCCTGACTGCTAACTGCACAAATTGTTGCTGCAGACTGTGCATCCTGACCCTGTGCCTGACGGCTAACTGCACAAATTGTCACTGCAGACTGTGCATCCTGACCAGAATGCCAACCGCTATTTTCTATCCAGCTTTAAATATTGTTTCAAATGGTGAGTACAGTCTTAGTCCATCTGTCTGAGGTGTTTTCCCTTCAGTATGAAAAGTGTCTGAAAATGCCCATTGCTGTATTTATCAACCTAACTTTTCCACTTGAGGCAAAGCTAAAGCAGAAAAAGATAAAAAGGCCTTTCTTTTTCTCATAAAAGCTAAACAAAAATCTTCTAATAGGCCAGGATCACATATAAAAAGGTTAAAAAAGGCTAAGAAGATAGAATTAAAAAAAATCCTAATGCAAAACAAAAAAGCAAACTACTTATTACTTAGGGCAGTTAAAATCAGCTTTAGTGCCAGAAACTCCCCTGGACAAAGCTGTTCTTATTGCCTGTTTATACAATTCCAAATCAAGCATTTGGTATCATAACAGAATTAGAGTTTCAGCTTGCAGGGTTTGACCTTTACTGAGACATAAATCCCTGTGAAAGTGCAAGGACAATGTCTTGCATACTGCACAGGCACTGATTGTTCTTCTTTCGGTTTTTCCCGGTTAGGGGTCACCACAGCAGAACTTCGGTCTGCTAATGATTGGCAGAAGAGTTTTATGGTGCAGAGGTGCCAGCTCGACACCCAACCGTCAACAAAGGCATGCTCTTTCACGCATGTCTTTCGAAAGCCACTCAACCATGGGGAGGACATGCAGACTCCACACAGAAGGCACTCCAGCTGAGAATCAAACGGGAGAACCTCTTGCTGTGAGGTTACAATGCTACCACTGCACCACGAGAAATGCTATCCTGGGCAGCGGGCACTGAAGACCCCCACCATCCCTGACATACTAAACATTGGACAGTGGAATGTGTATATTGTTTTTCATCTAAGAATGTTAAAATGTTGTACGTGGGCCCTGCATCAAACTAATGATTATTTTTCTTACAAACTTACACTGGTGGTTAGTTAGTCAGTACGTATATTATTCCATGGAACAAAACCTTCCACCAGGCTGATCCCAATATTTATTGTAAATAAAAAAATAAATAACAACAAAGTACTAGCAAATTAATTATATCACAATTTCCTAGAACCACAGTTTTAAAACAAACAAAAAATATTTTAAATATTAAAAAAAGGAGATTATGGCAAATTGTTTTTCTAGTGCTTCATTTTTTTCTATATTAAGTCATATAGTAGTATTCAAACAAGTAAACCATATGTATATTTTCTTTAGAGTAATGATTCCTGCTTGGATTCAGCACATTAATGGGAAGTATAACATATTTACCTCAATTGCACGTGTATTGTTTGTGCAAGTACAGTTAAAAGTTAAGCACAGATGTTCGTCAGAGCATCTAGCTCTATGTATTTTATCAATATCAAAATATACTATATATAACAACAGGCCTAGAAAAATTGTGACTAAAGCCTGAGCCATTTTGTCTCTTTTAGTTATTTCGTAACTACAGGCCAGAGAAAAGAGCAGGAAGCATTGCGGCACTGCTATGTAAAACCTTCCTGTCTGCACATATCCTTGCTGCCTAACATTCCAGATCATGACTGACACTGAATGTAAGTGTATCGTTAGTGGTCACTCATGTTGAATAATTTAGTAGTTTACATTTCTAACATGTAGGCCAAAAGGCTTAATGGGAATGTCATTCTCTCTTTGTTTTGGGGTAAAATATTCCAAATTTCAAAACTTCAGAAGCTCAGAATATCAAATGGACATGTATTCTAGAATATACACCACGTGCACATACTTTTTCATTTAATTTCTTCATTTGTTAGTCAGGTAAGTGAACCAATTATCATGGATTCTTTTCATTCATGACTCAGACCATGTGAGGAATTCGATATATATGGATGCTTTGGTGTGGTCAGTCAAACAATATGTTTTGGGAAGTGGAAGAAAATGGAGTCTCGAAAAAAACATGCAAGCTCCACACAGGCAATGAATGGAGGTCAGGAATAAACCCAGACTTTAGAACTGTAAGGAAGAGATCCTAACCAATTAGCTACCATGCTGCAAGTGTACACCCTGAAATAACCTACAATAATGGTAGATGCAGACACATTCACTGGTTCTTAAAGGATGACAATCACACACACAGCTTCATGTAGGAAGCAAAGGTGTAGCAAAGGTGATGGAGGAAATAAGGGTTGTACCTCCTTATAGTTCTTCAAACTCTGTGATCACTATTTCAGCGGAAGAAATGGCTTTGTCTTGTGAGGATTTTGAGTTTCACAGATTCACATCTCACCAACCATACCAATCACACCGCATTTTCAAATCATTGGGTAATATACTCACCTTCACAAAATACATCCACTGCTCTTCATGGGATATGCCACACACTGTACCAGTCACATCTCATAGCTGAATACCATTTGTCCATGTACCACAGATGCACTCACCAACCCTATTACACTTGGTCTTGTGCACAGTAAATTTATACCTTGGCACTCACCCAAGAGTGTGCTTCCCATTTGTTCACCTTTCTCTGCATTGCATTAGTAATCATTTATTAACACGGTGGGGTTACTTTTCAGTGAACCATGATACTACAAGCACATTGCATAAAATGGGCTCAAAATTGTAAATGTTAAAATTTACCCTGATGGTGTATGAATTTAGAGGTGAATTTCTCCCTGCATGGATGATGTTAGAGGCCTGTCCTATGTGAAAAACTTTGAGTTTCAACTTTCAAGCTCAAACAGTGAAATAGGACTGTAAGACTGTGGCTTATAGAAAAGCTTGACCAAGTCATATGTTCCAGATCCCTTTAATTTTATTTCAGCAGGAGGAGCTGATGGATAATTTATTCTCGATCAAAACCTTTGCTATAGAGGACTTCACTGTGCATTGAAATTGACAGATTTCTATTAAAAAATGCAGCTTATATAGCTGGTGACATCCTTATGTGGCATATCCCGTCTTCATGAAGGTATTCACTAACAGGCTGGCTGTCCATAATGATGCAGCTTGTCGACTTTTACAGTTCCTGTTCTTACTACTCACAATTAGAGCATTCTCTCATCATAAGGTACCTGTGCTGTGATGGATTTATATAATACAGGTCTTGAATTCGTAATGCAGATCGCAGCTACTCCTCTAACGTCTTTTTATTTTCACACTGCACCTACTTACTATCTCCTCAACATGATCCCAACACTTCTGACAGCTCCATATGATCCTCACAAATTTACCCCTCCAGGTGAGACGCTTGCGCGATCTGGGGTGTCAGCTATACTCCACTGTAAGACAGGAGCAGGTTGGGGGAGTCCATCATACTGTGACACACAGTGGGCTTTTCTCTTAAGCCCTATTATCCCTCAGACATGCTGGACTTACATCATGACGTAGCAATGGCAGCATGAGTGAGCTTTCCCTGCCTGCATGGTGATGCACTCCTCATTTGCCTATCCAGCTTACAACATGATATCTGCCTTTCATCATTACTGTGGTCACTACCAGCTCATGTCTTGGGTATGCATCCCCCCACACACAGCACATCCTTTCACCATCCCCGCTGGAATCAGTTAGTAGGCATTGCCTTTTCATTTCCTATTTTCTCATTACTGGCTCCGCAAGGCAGTGCTTGTGTTGCTAACTGAACACAATCCGTCTGGGTTGCAGTCAGGGGTTCATTGCTCTGTAATAATACTAACTGTTCTTTGGAAATTAATTCACTCAGCTTTTAGTTCTGGCCTCAGCTCATTATTACTGTCATGTAGTACTTTATTAATGCCCTCATGTCTCTCTTAACCAAATACTTCTCATTTACAGCAAAGTACTCAGTGCCCTAGATTATTGACCCTCCTTAAAACGATTAGAGCAAGGAATTAAGCATGGAATGGCCACAAAGTTATTAATGACATATTATATTGAGAACTCATTTACTATCCTTCACAAAAACAGCAAAGGTGTAGTAATGGAAGTAAAATCATATTACAGTCAAAAACAACAAAAATATTGTATAGTCTTCCTGAAGGAAATATTTTTTGTTAAATAGAGCACCTAACTTGCCTCTTTCTATTTTAGTAGTAAGGACTGGTACCCTATTCTGCTCTCAGATGTCAAACTAACCCTTTGCTTAGAAGATCTAAAGCCAACCTAGGCTATAAATTCTGCCTGTCATGTTACTCCCTCTCCACTTCCAGTTTCCCACTGAACCACATGGATCTCTCTCTCTCCCCCATCCCTAACTCTCTCTCTCTCTCACTTCCCCCTATCCCTACCTCCCTGACATCTGACCTACTAAAGAAAACACCCTACCAGTAGCCTTTACCCCATATTTATAACTGACTGTAACACGTTCATTGTGACCTTCCTAACTTGGTTTCAACACATCCTTCTAAAAAGGTATATTCCTTTAAGCATGGAATACCACTGTAGTTATCCATCCCTGGAGACAGTTGCCTCAAGACAATATATTTATTTATTTTCATACTTTTTTCTGTCTGTTTAATAGAGAAATGAACTGGTTCAGAGATCCTTTTAGTAGTGACTTGGTCTCACCTTGGAGCACATACAGAACACATTAAAATAAGGTTAAAATTCACAGTACATCATAATTCAATTTTGACTCCATACAAAAAACAGTTACAATCTATGGATCATCTTGGCTACCTGTAGTGTAAAATAGGAGTTTTCACAGAAACTGTAAATCAAGTAACATATTAACATATATAGTGAAACTGAAGTTTAAATGACTAAAGGTAATATTAACATTGTCATATTAAGAAATAGCATCTTTACTCTGTAGAGTGTGTTGGAAAGTGTTCAAGATTCATTAATGACCTTCCCTATGACTGCCTATCTGTCAATTGTTCCATCTCTGCAGGTCATATTGTTGTTATTATCAGCTCTGACTCCTCTCCCACCACACATCAGAAATAAACTACTTGATCTTGCTTTAGAACTACCTTAAAAAGCCTGGTTATTAACTACAACAATTCAGCTACTGTACTATTTGGCAGCCACATAGCCTAGCCACCAATCCTAGCATAGTACTTAAAGTCCTATCGGGTGGCCCTAGCCTCATATTAACCCATTAGACATATGTGGGTGTGCTTTGTGGCCAACAGCTTATTTTCACTGAGCCCACATTGCCCATTACAACCCAAAAGCCGCCAAAATCTAAAATCTGTCTACAAATATACTCACCTGTACCTCCAAAGCAAGAAAAGTCATCGAGATACATAAAATAATGCCCAAACAAGAATACACTGCCTACTTTCTACAGTACTAAACTCTATCCAAGATACAAATATTTTGGTTCTAGCCAATAAGATCTGTTTGTTTCACCTCATTATCTCCCAAGAGAGCATCATTGTATTTTCATAAAAAAAGGCAAAATGGCTTCCAATGACTGCTGGGCAACTCTTCAGCTTAACTCACTAACTTTCCAAACTCTTTAGTAGCTTCTTCCCTGCCTTACCTCAAAACCCCATCATCACCCAAAAGCGTATTCCTCTATTCATTCAGTGAAGAAGCCTCCATTGTTATCAGACCTCTTTTTAATAAGACACTCTGTGAGAAATCAGCTGCCAAGATTGCTGCAGCAGCTTGGAATGCATTTCACCAAGATGTTAGGAGGCAGAGGGACTGCTCTGTTTTCAGGTCGCAACTCCTTATGCTTCAATAACAGCAGTACAAATATACCTGCCTAAGTAATGGCTAGATGGTGTCCCAGCTTAGATGATGTCTAACTGACCATCAAATGGCATTGTCATTATTGCACCATTCTTTCAAAACTCTTTAAACTGTGTTACGCTGACTAATGTGTATATTATATTTATACAGCAATATATTGTGTATATTCTAATTCTACTAATATGAACCTGTGCTCCACTGACATTATCCTATATAGCTATTAATGAACAGATCTGTTGTAGGACCTACCAATGAGCATTCATTTGGACTGAAAGTACTTTCAATATTATGTGTGTTTTACATACCTAGTTATTGGTGTCACTGCTTTCTTCATTGTGGTCATGACAGAAAAGGGTCTTCAGACCAGTCCACCTTACTGGTTAGCAAAGACAGACAGAGATACATAGATACAATGCATCTCATTTGTGCCTGATTTTGGACAATATTCCTGAGTTTACCTAGTATTAATGCCCTGCCCATTTTCTGATGTTCTAGTAATTTACTGAGGTTTACAGTCAAACAATAATGCCTTGCATTAGAGTTTCATATTTCTTATTGTCCAGGTTGATGCAAAACATGTTGTTTTATTAACTTTATAAGTGAATTAGTATGATATTTAAAAAAATCTGTCCCTGATAAAGTAGACCTTTAATATGGTTTGAAACCCTAATTGTTGCAGGCTGGTGCCATCTTTGAAAATTAACTCTTAAATAATTTTCACAAATTGGGGTCTTGTCAGTGTGAATGCACCATCACTGATATTCCAGACAGTATAAAAAGAAGTTTTATAGAGAGTGTAGCAGTTAAGGGAGACATTGTTACTGGTTGGTTAATTTAATATTAATAGCATCAAGTAAAAGAGTAGCCGTGTGTTGTACTGTTAACTAATGACACTTTTGTAAAATAAAACAGCAGTGAGTTCCAGGGTTATATAAACAATAAAAATGTGTGCCTTATTCACTATAGTCTGCATTATACTGGTTTTGATGGAGGAAGGCAGGGCAATATAATATTATATAATACTGGTATATTACTATTATAGCAATAGCCAATGGCTGAATGTGGGTAATGCTGGATTTACTCACGGTTTGTGTGGCTCACCCTTGTGACCAAAAAAAAGCCAAACATAGGTAAATCCAGCATTACCCACATCCAACCATGGGTTATTGCTATTATACAGTGACATTATTTAAGAGCACCATAGTGCTGTTCCATTTTTCCCTGGTATCTTGGGGCTTTCTTGATGTACTGCACACAATGGACAAAGGAAGATCTCCATTGAATGTACAACCTCAAGATTTCAAAAATGTTGACTGCCACTGTTGTGAATTCAAATGAACAAATGCAGATTGGCATTCATTTATTTGATCTGTATATTAAAGTAGCAGGCTTCTATGTGTGAGTTTGTTACATTCAATACCAAAATGCAATTGAAAGTATGTATTACAAATGTTTGATATGTTGTTCAAATGCAGGTAAATGTATCACTGCCTATATGTATATATAAAATACCTCTTCATGTATATCTTCAATGACTCTGCTATTCTGCTGTCATGAACTCCTTTGTTTATCACTATATTTACAATTTCTATGTACATTTTAAGAATTATACTGCTGTAATTGTTGTAGGCTTCCCTAGTTCCCTTCTAAAATGGACATTCTCACAGTAGAAGAAAAACCTGAATAAATAAATCTACTTTTTTAGATTTAACTAACTATATATATTGAACATGAAAATGATTAGATATAATGGTGGCTGTTGAACTTTCTACCCCCTCCCTCTTTAACATTATTTTATTCATTAACATTCCCTTCTAATACATCCTCTTACAGCCTATCTCCTTAATCTCCAAATCACCATTTTTGCCATCTCAGGGTGTTAAATAATTTCCAAATTCTAATTTCCAAACACATCTTCTAAATCCCTGTTCATGTCCTTCCTATACCTACCATTTTGCTGAGTTTGAAGTTTAAATCAGTTTACTATAGACTCTTCTTGTTTGCTTTTAGTGCTCTAGATCTGCTGTCACCATTGGCTTCACCATTTCTGTGTTGTCTGTTACCCTAATATATATTATGTATAGTGGTATCACTGTCATTCTGTTTGCTTGGTGTGCTTGCATTTGCTTACATTTTTGATTCTCATCTTATCTCATGCTAGAGGTAGTGCTTTTTGATGGAAGCTGTTACACTAAGTGATTTCTCTGTCCCCAATACACAACAACCTCAGTGTAAGAATAGCTAACTGAAAATATATATTTTTGAATTTTTTTATTGTCACTGCCTGACTATGCACATACCTGTCAGAGAATCAGATTTTGGCAAACATTTTGCTTACTTGTAGACATACAGTCTATTCCCTATTATGTTTTATTAATCAAACATTGATTTATAAGGAGCAGAATGGCAGTATTTGTGTTATTTCTCATGCAAGAGATATAGAGACAGAGTGTGTGTCGCTGACAAAATTTCCTTCAGTCAAGGATTTACTTTCCATGATGTTCATTAATGTCAGAATGAGAGTAATTAGGTGTGTGTGTGTGTGTGTGTGTGTGTGTGTGTGTGTGTGTGTGTGTATATATGTGTGTATGTATATATATATATATATATATATATATATATATACGGGTGACACTGCAGTTTGTGTTTCCCCTAAGAAATCTGTGAGTAGGTTAACAATTCATTAGGAAACCAGAAGTACTTCCCCAGTCAAAAGGAACTCCCATCCTACTTTCTTTATTGGAGTCTGCAAAACCAGTTTGACTCTTTTAGCCCAGCACCAATATAAAAAGCAGAACACCTCCAAGCTTCCAATGTTCTCTGTTTTAGAACCTGCAGAAACTGACCTCTGGACCCACAATCTAAAGCCAGTAATTGCAACTGCAGCAGCTGGAAGTAGAAACCTACTGACCTTTGTTATACAACACGTTTCTAAGGATAATTATATTTGTAGATCCAAGTAGTAGTTTGGGATGCCCAGAAGAGCTACTAAATGAACCACATGAGTGCTGTCACTGTGCCTTTTTCTGGATCTAATAAGCAATGCTAATTGCAAGTAATTATAAGTAATTTAATCTTATGAAGCACTATGTGTGAACTACTCATAATTCAGTTTATTAAAAAATGGCAACACTGAACATAAATGAATATATCTGTTTTGTAATACTTTTAGAAATAATAACCTGTCCATTTTCCCTTTGTCAAAGTAAAAAACTTTCTGATGATAGCTTCCCCATTTTGTATTTGCCATTTACTGACAAGCACATTTCCTGTTTGGCAGAAACCTCTTGTTAACAGTATGGCAGATGTTAGCTGGGTTCCATATTAGGTATGAAAGCAGTACCACATAATTGTGCATCTGTCAATACACTGCCTAAACTGGCAAAATAATTGTTCATACTGAAACTAAACGTTGGTGGTTGGAAAGAATAGATCATCAAAGAAGAAAAACCTGAAAAGACTAGCACATTAAGTGAGAAAACAGAATTCTTTGCAAATGTTTTTTTCCTGCCCTGCCCTTTCTTCCTGTGACTTTGCTTTGATATGGGCACATTACCGTCTCAAGGTTATAACTGGGGCACTGTTATGAAAAGGTACATTTCACAAACTGCACTGCTGACTGCCTAAAGTCATGATAAGTAAATAAGTTACTCTCATGAAATGAAGTATCTATGTAAATTGGAAAGCTTAGTTAGTATGAACCTCTATGTAAGTTGGGAATGCCTACTTGCTTGCTAAGCATAAGATATTTTTCATAAACACTTGAGTTGAGTGAGTAACAACAAGCCTTGTGAACTAAGAGGCACTTTTAGATGTATTTGCAAATATATCAGTCGCGGGAAAGGTTTTGTGCTACTTCATGAGATTAAAGTATAACACTGTATTTTAAATATTAGACAAGCTATGTAGTTTATGCTCCTACCTGTGAATCTTGTGCTTACAGTTATATAGTCACAACCAACAGAGTATTGCAATCTAGCATGCATGTTCTATTAACTAGCATGCACATTCTATTAACTAGCATGCGCGTTCTATTAACTAGCACGCACATTCTGTTGACTAGCATGCACATTTTATTAACAAGCATGCATGTTCTATTAACTAGCATGCACCTTCTATTAACTAGCATGCGCGTTCTATTAACTAGCACGCATATTCTGTTGACTAGCATGCACATTTTATTAACAAGCATGCATGTTCTGTTAGCTAGCATGCACATTCTATTGACTAGCATGCACATTCTATTAACTAGCATGCATGTTCTATTACCATTGAGAATAGCAATAATACTTTACGTAGGCAAAATGCAGCGTGTGAATTTTTTTGGGCACCTGTTCCCTGTGATTGATGTTCTGTATGTCAGCAAGAGAACTGATTCTGATGATGACTTTGATGTAGAGAACATTGCTGTAAAGTTATTTTAAATGCCTGCATGTACCCTGATATTACTGACAAAAAATAAAATTGCCTTGAAGAATAGGAAATTGAGACATTGGAATATAAACTTAGCATGATTTCTTTCACATCTGATTTTTTGTGAGACATTTGTATCATGTGGGTTTTCATTGTGTGATTTTTATCATGCAATGTCTCTATTTCACTTTATTTAAGGGGCTTAAGATGTTTCTTCTTAGATGAAAGTGCTAACTTTAGAAGTAGAAGACTGTTTTTTTAAGCCATTGACTTTTAATTCTGCTGCTGTCTCTGTCTTCCTCCACTAAACAAATGCTATTCCATGTCTTTATGACACATTAACTAATTAAGCCATAGGTTCATTTATAACATACCATACCATACTGTGACTAAAAGGCTGGGAAAGGTCCTAGCAATATTCTATATGCTTACCACTCTATCATGGAGTATACCTATTACACCCAGTCATATGATCCAACCTGTAGATAAAGGAGTCCAAGGTCTCTGTTTTCATAACTTCAGTATGTAAGGAATTCCGTTGCCTCATCACACTAGATGCAAACCAGTTTGAACAGCTTCTGTCCCTGATTCTTGATCATGGTTGTTACAAACCATGCATGCTGTTCTCTCATAAATTCATATTAGATTGTTCCTTTTCCAGTCTAACAAGGTAAATAGTTTAAAATTAACAAGAGCTTTGTGCAGTAAAATAAGGTTATTGCCTAGAATGTGTGTAATTGAGTGTGTACAAGTCGAGTGGCTCTAACTTCTGATTATAGTTATTTTTTTACATTTCTTTATTTCCTTTGTGAAACTTCTCTAAATGTATTCTAGGTGTCATATTAGTGTCTTCCAGTAGTGAGCCTATTAAATGCATCCATACTCAGGTATGGACCTCAGCAGCAGTGCTTTTAACTGGGATAAAGTGTGGTGTCTCTTAATTTTTGTAAATTGTAGTACACAGTGATAGATTTGGATGCCTACTTGCAAGTCGTGTCTATATGATTTGTTACTCCAAGTTTGCTGTAAGTAATATACTCTAGGTCTATGTAAAGGTCAATGGTCTGAACCACATAATGTTATGGTAAAAGTGGTGACCACGATTGTTTTTCCATGATCCATCAATTTGACCTTCAGATATTAAGTAGCATAAAATGTTGTACTGATGAAGATTAGATCACATTCAGATTTCTTGCTATACTTGTACTTACTTTGTCTACAAAGTTGTACATTTTTAGATTGGTTTGTTTGTGTCTTTCAGCTTTTCCCGGTTAGGGGTCGCCACAGCGGAACTCCGGTCCGCTAATGATTGATAGTGGATTTTTACGTACCGGGTTACCAGCCCTGATGCACAACCTTCAACGAAGGCACGCCCCATTCACGTATGCCTCCACACAGAAGACACTCTAACTGAGAATCAAACGGAACAACGTCTTGCTATGAGGCGACAACGCTACTGCAGCACCACCACCGCAGTACATTTCTAGACTGGTAACATAATTAATTTGTGTGACTTTGTGGCTAGTTAGAATATCATGATTCTAATTTGAAACTAAGTATAAACCTAACACGGACCACTTGGTACCCTTCCTACCTACGCATACATCTGCTTACAGTACAGCATATCCTTTTATAAACAAGTTTTTATTAATTTTAAAACAAAGATTGTACAAAATTATTTAAAGGTAAATCGTACAAAGACAAAACTATTTACAGATTTTCACAACCAAATCAAACATAGAAAACTAAATTATTAAAATTTATCAAGTAAATCACTTCAATGGAGCATATCCTCATACACTAACTTATATCCCAATGGCAGTTTCTGGACATAAGCCATTAACTATCTATTTTAACCTAAAACCTTGCAATTTTCCAATCAGCAAATCATGGCTAGCAAAATCAAAGCCTTTTCAAATGTCATTGTTAACTGCATCAAATTAGTTCATTCTGTTATTTTCCAATAACCTGTCCAAGAAAACTATAAGTTTGCAAAGCTGAGTGCCTGTTTTTAGTCCTACTTCTGCATTTCCCCTATAGATGCTATGTGGTCCTTAAAATGTTGTACCATCCATCTTTCAGAGAACTTATATAGTAGGCGATTATATCCACAGCTATGTCTAAATCTAGTTCTCTTAGAAAGTGTTACTATCAATGTCAGGCTCCATTCCAATAGTGAAGGAAGATTTAGCAAAGGTGGCATTAAAATGTTTTACTTCGAAGCTGAAAACTGGAAGATCCATATCTGGAAGGTTCTTTTTTCTTATGTTTTCAATTCCTAGACTGCTTATTCTTTTAAGTTCACTGGCGTAAGCTTAGTGTGGTATAAATCTTTAAATGCTGGAAACTGCACAGCCAGGAAATGCACAGCATGGGATGTACATAATTCTAAAAGACAGCCATAGTAAAGACTTTGTGGAACCAGCTGGGAAATCCAAATTGTATGAGTTAGCACTGCGTCTCTTTAAAAACACTGCAAATGTTATACAAGGGCCCAAATGGAGAGATGATACAGGAGAGGTCCAAGTGGAGAGGTGATATGGGGTGATAAAATCAACACGCAAATGAGAGTAGTATTGCTGGAACTGAATTCATCCTTACGTCTTGGAGAGTACCTTTACCTGGTGGACCCTGTTTTTACAAAATCTCACAAAGACAACATTGATATATAAACTGTATTTTATATACCAGATATTGTAGACAAAAGTAAGTTAAAATATAAAAAAAAAACAGCTAGGTGCACAAGTCCCAGGATAAAAAAGTGCTCAATCCTGGTAGGCATACTGGTGTCAGGACTGAAAAAAAATAACTGTAGAATCCTCAAGATAAAAAAAGGCAGCTGGGTGCACAAGTCCCAGGATAAAAAAAGTGCTCAATCCTGGTAGGCACACTGGTGTCAGGACTGAAAAAAAAATAACTGTAGAATCCTCAAGATAAAAAAAGGCAGCTGGGTGCACAAGTCCCAGGATAAAAAAAGTGCTCAATCCTGGTAGGCACACTGGTGTCAGGACTGAAAAAAAAAATAACTGTAGAATCCTCAAGATAAAAAAAGGGCAGCTGGGTGCACAAGTCCCAGGATAAAAAAGTGCTCAATCCTGGTAGGCATACTGGTGTCAGGACTGGAAAAAATAACAGTGTAGAATCCTCAAGACATCTTCTTATTAAACTGTCCAACTACCTCACTAATCCACTCGTACATCTAATTTCCAGTCTATTATCAGGTGACATCCATCCCAACTCAAGCCCCTCCACATCTTCTTCTACAGAAAAGTCCATCTTATTTACTTCTTTTAATGCCCAAACCTCCATGCTTGGCTCATTCATAATAAACCTGACATGCTAACCATCTCCGAAACATGGTTAAAACCCCATATAAAAGACTCTGAAATGATTCCTCCAAACTATTCTATCATAAGAAAAGACAGGTCCCATAAAAAAGGGGGTGGAGTAGCTCTCCTATACTCATCCTCATTGTCAGTTACCCCCTATAAAAAACCTGTTCCACACTTTAATAATGCTGAACTACTCCTCACATTACTCCAAGTTAACCTACATAAAAACATATGCATAGCCTCACTCTATATCCCCCCAGGGGATAATATTTCTACACTTGAAGAAATCCTCTCCTGGCTCTCCAATAATATTAACAATGAAACTATAATCTTAGGAGACATGAACATTAACTGGGCCTCCATTCAATCTCCTAAAAAACACCTTAATATCAACCTCTACAATTTTTCACAGCTAATCAACTCTGTAACACACCCCCTCAAAAAACATTTCTAGTGGCAGTATTCTAGACTGGATCCTAGTCTCTCATCCCCACTACTTCTCTGATGGTGGCACTCTTCCTGATCCCCTCAGTGACCACATACCCATCTTCACTCATCGACTCCCATTACTCCTGCAACGCACCCATAATTATATTACAATCCGTAACCAAAAAAACTTTAATCCAACATCCTTTTCAAACTCTCTAAAAGCAATTAACTGGAATTGTCTAAAAACATTATCTCTAGATAATGCAGTTGCCCACTTCAACTCAATATTCCTAAAACTACTTGACTCCATACCTCTCAACTGTACAGATTTTCACCGAATGTCCAGATATTTGCTTCATAGTTTTGGAGTGCTCTTCTAAAATCTGTACCTTTCTGGCAAATAGCTGAGGAATGAAGTCATTAAATAATTACAAATATTTGAGTTTAAGACTCCACATCCTTCAGAATATTCATGCTAATGCAAAACCTATTATTCTATTAACTTTCTAAGTTTGTAAGAGCAATATTTAAAATATGTCCCTATTTGTCCCCTCGACATTTTAGGCTTTGTCCAGATTTTTTCCTCTAAGAGATTGAGAGGTATGCTTGACTCCCATGCACCCTTAAGGACTAAGAGAATTAAAATTAAAACAGCCCCTTGGCTAACCAAAAACACACTAGCATCTATGCAGCACAGAGATAAAGTCTGGGCACATTACCTGAAAAACAAATCCCCCCTAGTCCATAATGAATATAAAATACTTCGAAATAAGGTAAAAAAGCTCATAATCTCTGATCGACAAAATTACTTCTCCACACTCCAAAACAATAATAAATCAAACCCTCAGAAATTCTGGAAAGGTATCTCTACTCTACTTAACCCCAGCAAACAAGACACCCCTACCCCAGACCCAAACGCTCCTGACCAAGACTTGGCTACCCAATTTAACTCTTTTTTCATTGAATCCATTTCCAAATTAATGTCATCTTTCTCTAACACCACTACATTCTCCAAAACTCCCTTACCATCCCCAACCATCTCTCTACCCTACTCTGCTACTACTTCCTCATTCCCATCTACTAACTCCCATCCCTCCACTCCTTCTCCTACTCCTACTACTTCATCAGCTTCATCTGCCCCTAATTCTCCCTCTTCACACTCCTTTTTTCTCATTTAAACCTATACCCACTTCTACTGTAAAGAAACTCCTTATGAAACTAAAGCCATGCACCAATGCTCCTGATAACATCCCTTCTTACTTTCTTAACAAAGCTGCTGAAGCAATCGCTTACCATATTAGCATTTTAATCAACCGCTCTATCCAAGAATGTATAGTACCCCAAGTCTGGAAAAGGGCCTTTATCATACCTCTACATAAAGGTGGCAACAACAACAATGTTACTAATTTCCGCCCCATCGCTATTCTGTCCCCCATCTCTAAACTCCTAGAAAAGTGTATCCAACTACAACTCCTTCCACATCTCTTAGATAATCACCTACTAACTCCCACACAACATGGATCCAGACCACATCATAGCACTATGACCACGCTCCTCTCCTTCTTTGAAACTGTAAATAAAGCCCGCGACTCTGGCCAAATTGTTTCTACCCTACTACTCGACCTCTTTAAGGCCTTTGACACTATCTCTCACAGCCTGCTACTAACTAAACTTTCTAAACTTAACCTATCTCCCTCCTCCTTGAACTGGTTCTCCAGCTACTTATCTAACAGATCTCAAGCAGTCAAATGGAAAAAGGCCACCTCCTCATTTCTAAATACTCCTACTGGGGTACCCCAGGGCTCTATACTGGGTCCCCTTCTCTTCAATATATTTATAAATAATTTCCGCAACACTATCCCATTCTCAGACATCATCCAATATGCCTATGATTCTACTATTATCTGCGCTGCCACCTCTATACCCTCGCTCCTAAAACTGACTCAAGATGCTTTTACAATAACTGAGCAATGGATGAAAAGGAATCACCTAGCACTCAATGCCTCTAAAACCAAATTAATGTTATTCACCCCCTCTAAGGCAACTTCTTTCAATATAAACACATTCCACATCTCTAGTCAAAATAATCTATCCCTGGAACTGGTGTCCAAGACCAAGTTACTTGAGGTCCAAATTGATAACCAGCTCAAATTCAACTCCCACCTACAGTTAGATATCAAGAAAACCCATCAAAAACTAGGTATGCTTTACCGACAAAATCATTACCTTACACCTGCTACCAAAATCACCCTCTCTACCTCATTTCTTATCCCCTCCCTTCTCTATGGAGCTCCACTCCTAACTAATCTACAGACCTCTATAAAAACACAACTTTCCTCTTGCTACAACAAAATTGCCAAGTTCGCTACCAACCACAAGTCCTTCACCCACCACTGTTCCTCTCTCCAAAAACTAAAATGGCTAGAGCTACCCAGTTATCTCACATTTACTCAACGAAATCTTGCACATAAGCTCATTTTCAACCCCTCCCTTTGTCCCTCCCTTTCATCAGCCTTTAAAATGCACCTTCCTGCTAGAGTATTAAGGTCCAACAATCAAAATCTATTAGAAGTATATAAACCAACTCGTCCCCCAGGCAAAAATCTTCTGTCTTATGGCCTTGCATGCCTTTGGAACTCCCTACCACCTTCCATTCGCACCACCCCCAACCATTTTATATTTAAAAGATCTCTTCACTCACATCTAGTATCCCAGTGGGAATGCTCTTGCTCCCACCCCACATAACTAACACTTGCAAACTCCATCTTCCTTCTTCCTCTGTTTCCTCCTGCAACTTTCCTTATTACCCACCCTAACTCATACATATTATTATTCCTACAATAATCAGAAAGAATACACTAGGCCACACTTCCTAAGTATTGCTTCCCTAATACGTTATTACTTCTCAGTACTTTTGTGCATTGCTTCCTAATATGTTATTATTCCTCAGTATTGTCATGAAATGCTTCCAAATATGTTGTTATTTCTCAGTACTTTTGTGCTAAATTTCCCTTTAGTCTGTATTACCTATTAATTTCATCACTAGACAGTACTCACTCTAGTTTTTGTTGTATTATTTGCAAATTGTTTTTTCTTGTATGATTAACTTCCTTGTAATTGTATAATTTGTATATCTATTAAGAATAACCTACTGTAACCTACTTAGTTTTGGAGCTTTTCTCCCCAGGACTCCATTGAAAACGGGTTCATTTGGCCCAGTGGACTATCCTGGCAAACCAACTGCAAATAAAATAATAAAATAAATAAAATAAACATGGAAACATTCCTACAATGAGTTTAGGCCAGGCTTGGGGGTAGGATGACCCCAGTTTTAGAAGGAAGTAGTAGTTCACAAAAAACATAAAAACTGACAAACAAAAAAGAGCTATAAAGATGATAGAGTTGATTATTGAGGATAAGAAAGAGATTATATATTGTTACTGTTATGCAAGAAGCCCAGAATTTCCAGATAGAAGGTATACAAAAAGATTAAGAGAGAAATAAGAGGAAAGAAAAACACTTACACAAGAAAAAACATCAAAAGCTTGAAATGTCAGTTTGTTTATATTTTTATTATTATTATTTTTATTATTATTAGTTCTATTTATATTTTTTTATATTTTTTGAATTTAGAACTGAAATTGTAGTTTTAAATTTCCACATTTTGTTTGCACTGTCTAGAGTGTACATTTAAATGGAGTTTCTGATGAAGTTCATGCTTTAAAATAGTAAACAAACTAAAGCGCTTAATTTTTAGTCTATGGTCTAATTTCTTCTGATCGAGGTTTTTATTGTTTTAAATGCCAGTTTGTGTTCATCAATACAAAAGATTCACGAAAAACATTATATAGACCAAGAAACCTTGAGCCATTTGGAAAAAAGCAACTGAAGGAGTGTGAAAATATAAATAAAATCTAGAGCTTTCTGAAAGATTTAAAAAAGAAACATGGACATGGGAAAGAAAGAGAGATTTGATATGGTCCAATATCTACGCACATGAGAAAGCCAAACTAATCAATACAAAGGAAAAGCAGCTCCAAAGATATTGAAGAGAAATACAGGCAAAGGCACCCAGATAAGAAAAATTTAAAAATACAAAAAATAAGATCACAAAGTGGGAATGTAGAACAGAAAATAAGTAAATCAAACAGAAGCTGAAGTTCTAGAATACCTGCAAAGTGAAGGATTTAGTGTAGGAAGTCTAACACAGGTAAGTCACAGAATGACAGAACAATGTGTCCCCAAAGTAAGGAGATCTAGGAGAAGCAGGAGACATTTGAAGAAGAAATATGGATACGAGAAGGAAAAAGAGATTTACTATGGTGCAATATTTAGGCAAAGGAGAAAGCAAAACTAATCAATAGAAAAAAAGCAGCACCAAACATATTTGAAGAGAAATACAGGCAAAGGCATCTGGATATGGAAAATGTTACAGTACAAAAAATAAGAAAACAAAGGGGAAAGTATAAAAGATAATTAATAATAGAGAAGTTAAAGAAACAGAAACTGAAGTTATGGAGTATCTATGAAGTGAAGGATTTAGTATAGAAAATCTAACTCTGCTAACATCACAGCATGACTTTACAGTGAGTCCCCAAATTAAGGAGAAACTGGTGGAAAGGGAAGCATCTGATTATTTGCCACATGAAGGTACTTTGGAGTCTTCGGTAGGAAACTGCTACAAAAGTTCAGTTGGAGCTGAACAGCAAGGGAGGGAGCAGGAAGTGGTGGCAACTCTAGCAAAGTCAATGTGTAGTGCTAAGGCAGTGAGTTCCCATTCGAAGGAGCAAAGGATGATACAGGGTGAAGCTGAAGATAGTATGTCACAGATGCTCTGGAACTTTCTGTAGAATGCCTGCAGGAAAATGAGAATAAAAAATGTGCCTCAGTTTAGAAGACAAAGATCTAAGGAAAGAGTTGCTTGATTTAAAAGAGCTGGATAGACATATTAAGAATGAAGAAAAACATAGATTACAGAAAGTTAATAAAACAAAATGTTAGAAGTCTGATAAAACAAATGAACATAGTAATCGGGATTATTAACAGAAATTCATGTGATATAACAGAGGTAGATAGAATATACTACTGTGTAGCCAAATTAATAAGAGATAAAGTCTTGCCATAAAAACACTTGACAATAAGGGAAGGAAGTAAAAAAAAAATCAAGTGCCAAAAATATAAAGAAATTAAGACAAAAAGTGTCACTGTTAGAATAGTATAGAAGAGGGAACAGATCAACAGAAATACTTAGAAAGATAGATGAGGGGGCATGGCCAAGGATGAACACAGGATAGCAGCAGATTTCTTCAGCTCCACCAACATAACTACATTAACAGGAAATTATTACTTCAAAATTCAACTAATGGAATAATTTTCTTTCTAATAACGTTTGGAATATCAGTATCTTGAATAATATCTAAAAAGAAAGAAAATTTAACTAATTTTCCTGTCAGAAATCTTTTTGGAAATTTCTCTCTCATCACTTCTGTTCAGAATGAGTTCCAGCAAGGCTAACAGCCAGGATTCCAGCATTAAGAAAGAGCTTCAGACTTTACTATCAACTATTCAGCAACTAACAAATAAAATGGACAGACCAGATGTTAAAATTGATAACTTTATAGAGAAAACCACAAAACAAATGGATGTGCTACACCAAGATCTACAACATCAGAAAGCTCAGATTACAGGTATAGAAGAGACACTTAATGATATGGACAACAGAATTAAGGAAGAAGAAATAAACATTGAATTCTTATTGAAACAAAACACACACCTTCAATCCAAACTAGATGACTTGGAAAACAGATCCAGACGCAATAATATAAGGATTTTTGGACTGCCAGAAAATATAGAAGGTAATAACATTACATCTTTTTTAAATACTTGGCTTCCCAAAACTTTAGATCTGTCAGAGGCATTTTCTTTTGGTATTGAAAGAGCCCATAGGTCTTTATCTAATTCTAATACAAATAAAAAGTATCCTCGATCAGTTATTATAAGATTTTTATCATCTTATGACAAGGAGATGGTATTAAAATCTGCATGGGCTAAAGCACCTATAAAAATTAATGAAGCAACTGTGCACTTTGACAATGACTATTCTTCTTTGGTAATATCAAAAAGAAAGGTCTTTTTGCCATTAATAAGAGAGCTTAAGAAAGCACAGTTCAAAACTCATCTTTTATTTCCTTCCAAACTAAAAATCTTTTTAACTGATGGCCCTAGAATTTTTGAAGACTTGGACTCTGCTTTGCTGCATATTAAAAAAAATAAAATATTAAATAAAATAGAGGATATGGAATGGGCAAGTCCTTCGTTAAAGAGAATGGCAACAGGAACTTCTTGGAAGACATCAGAGAAACAAAAAAGACTAAAAAACAAATGACATGTTTTATATTTCTTTGAACTCTTTAATTACAGTTACTACATTTACAAGAAAACCACAAATATCTTAATGATTTGTTCAAAGTTATTTCAATGTGCAAGAACTGAATTTTGTTTTATAAATAATCAAACTTCCTGAGGAACAAATAACCTGATATGAATCAACTTGTTTCTCTTTTATGACAAAGAGACCTAAGAATGTTATGGGAGACAATTTGGGTTGTGGGTATCCTCGTGAATAGTGTCCTTGAGTCGTTTTAAAAGCGTTAACATCCAGAAAACATGCAGAGAAGCTGAAAGCAGCCATTCTGAACTTTGACCCCTGATTTCACACAGACTCATCGCAAATTCAAGAAGTAAACTGTTTCAGGAAGTAGAACTGCTGTAAATGCGGTATTGTGATGAAAAACGAACTTTATGACAACAAAATGTGAGTTTTTCTTTATAATAATTTACTTATTTAAGATGTAACTTATAAAATATAAAAGTTATAATGATTTTAAATGACTTAATATGCCATAGTAAGCAAATGAGATAATTTAGAAGGCATAGAAGGTAAAACTCATGCATTTATGTCTCTGAAAGCTTATATGACTGCTGCACTTTAATGCATATAGATGCTTATGATTTAAAGATGTGTAATGTTATAATGTATTTGCCTTGACTAAAAGACAAGTATGTGCATTATTATGATTATATTTCAGAAGAAAATGTCATGTGATACATTGTAAAGCTGCAGTGCAGATATATAAGATACAGATGGCTTTCATCACAATGATTTATGTATAACTAGGGATCAATATTGCTGTGTAGTATGTTCTTTTAACTTATATCTTGTGAATAATCAATTTATTTAAATGGTAAGAATAAGTATAAGAAGGAAGCTTCTAGTGCATGTAATTTAAAGTTTTAAAGCTACTAACAGTACTGCTATGACAGAAAATGGGAATACCCTAGTGTAAGTAATGTCTGAGTCATAATAGCCTGAGATAACAAATGTTATTGAATTCAAATGAGCATAAACATATAATAAGAACTTATTATTACAAATTTTTATTAAACTACCATATGGGTATTCTTTTTTTTTTTTTTTTTCTCTTCTCTGCTCCCACTTTCAAGATTGTTAGAATGCTATTATGATTATGAATTTATGATATAGAATAGATGTACATAGCAATATTAGTTGATTATAAATGTTTATATGATTATATGAAATTGTTATATAAATTGTTTAAGCCTTGCTATAATAGATAATCAAATTAAATGAGGTTAACTTTAGTTAATAATAGTTAGTATTGAATTAATTCGGTGGCAGCTGGAGTACTGCTGCTTAGGATAGGGGGATAACTTGAGTGGTATTTGCTACTCGAAGTTGGAGTTCTTAACTCCAGGCTGGATGCATTGTTTAATCCAAACAATATTTTCACCTGATTATTATCATGTGTATATAGTTTTGACATCCACATCACATTTTATAAACTCATTGTCACTACAAACAAAAGTTAGAATTACACAAAATTCCATAAGATTTTCATTAAATACAGCTATAATTAATAGAACACCTAAAGGAGGAGACATAATAATACTTATTTTAGTAAATGTTACTCTGATTATAAGTTTTATATGTTTATAAAAGTTAAATGGTAACTTTAAAAGGAATTTCTTTAAACATTAATGGATTGAATAACCCATGTAAAAGGGCAAGTTTAATGAGATATATTAATCTGCATAGAGCCAATTTAATATTCCTTCAAGAAACACATCTCCTGAAAAAAGATATAGATAAATTAGCTACTAATAAATATACAGTCTTGGTTAGCTCAGAACACACACAGAAAAAAAGAGGAGTGGCTATCTTATGGAACAAAAATATGCCCATACCTAAAACTATTAAGTCTTATAAAGATGATAAAGGAATGTTCTGTATGGTTACAATACAGATTAATGGGAAAATATATACATTAATTAATGTATATTGGATACCAGGAATTGGCACTAATACAGTGAAACATCATCTCAATAAGATTATATCATTTTCTATAGGAGATATTATTTTAGCAGGAGATTTTAACTGTATTCTGCATGAAAAAGATACTACTACTATAGGAAAAAGGAAAATCACATCAATGCAAAACATTTAAAGGATTTCATTAATTTATATCATTTGAATGATATTAATAATCAGACAGATTCTAAATCATTACCATACACTTTTTTTCTAATAGACATAAAACTTATTCAAGAATAGATAGAGTCTTTATTTCTAACCAACTGGTAACAGACTTAATTAATTCTAAGATCATTTCATGTCCTATATCAGATCATAATTCAATTGTCTTTGAATTTATGGTAAATAGTACTTATAATGTTCAGAGCAAAAGAATACCAGCATACTTAACTCAACTAAAGGATTATAAAGATTATATACTTACAGAGGTGCAACATTTCTTAGACTTAAACACTACACCTGACGTCTCCATTATTCACATTTGGGATGCTCTAAAATCATATTTATATGGACAAAGTATCAGATGGTATAATAATAAAAGGAAATCTTGGGACAAGGAATTAATAGACATTCAAAACAAATTAGACTCATATAAACATAATAATAAAGAAAATATTATGGACAAAAAAGTCATTGAGGAAATAAATAAATTAAATGAGAAATACAAAGAAATTTTAAGTCACAAAGTCAAAATAACATTAGAGAAATATAAATTTTGTCTTACTCAATAAGTCCCAAATATTTACATAGACTTAAAAATAAAACAAAAAGGTTGAATAAACAAAATCACATCAAAGAAATTTTCTCTCCAAGGAAAAAGAAGAACGTCTCTAGTTTACCAGAAATATTAGATGAATTTAGAAATCACTTTCATAACATTAACCATAATAACATTAATATGGATTCTAAAGACAAAATAAAGAACTTTATAGTTACAAACATGAACAAAAAACTTAATAAACAACAGACTAAATTAATAGATAAAAATATTTCATATACAGAGGTTATCACACAAATAAATAAACTTAAATCAAACAAAGCACCAGGTAATGATGGTATTATTCCAGAGATTTATAAAATTCTTCCTAAGAGTACTTACTCATTAATACATAAGGTTTTCATTTCAGCTCAAAATGAGTTATCAATTCCCCCATCCTGGCGATACACATTTATTTCACCAATTTTGAAACCCAATAAAGACCCAACCAGATGCACTTCATATAGACCTATTTCATTACTTAATGTTGACTATAAAATGTTCATGAATATATTTGCTGACAGATTAAAGACAATTATTCCAGGTATAATAGATATAGATCAGACAGGCTTTATTATAAATAGAAATACTTTTGATAATATAAGGAGAACTTTAATGCTAATTGATTATGCAAACAGAAAAAAGAAAGACTTGACACTCATTAGTCTTGATATAGGTTCAGCATTTGACTCAGTAAGTTGGGACTATTTGTTTATCTTATTGAAGTGTACAAATTACTCTGATGCATTTGTGAATTTAATTGAACATCTATATAAAGGAGCATTGGCTTACATTAAAATAGGAACATATGTCTCACAAAAAATACCCATATTAAAAGGTACAAAACAAGGGTGTCCACTTTCACCATTATTATTTACTTTAATAATGGAGCCTTGGGCTAATTTGATTAGAAACAGCAATGATATAGAAGGATTTGATATAGATGAAAATACAATATCTAAAATCCAACTTTTTGCAGATGATGTTCTAATTACATCAGCAGGAACAAATTCTTCTATGCGGTCATTATTTGACAAGATAACAGATTTCAAGAATATTTCTGGTTTGATATTTAATGAAGAAAAAACTAAAATATTACCAATATATGCACGGAAAAATGTTCTTACTAATGATTTTCTCAAATATATACCCAATTCAGGTCAAATAACTTACTTAGGCATAATATTAACTAAAGATATTAAATCCACTATACATAATAATTATAGTAATTGTCTTCATAATATACAAAATCTTTCCAATAGCTGGAACAATATGTTTTTTACCATGGAAGAAAGACTCACAATTATTAAAATGATAATATTCCTGAAGATATTATACATAATACAATCAATAATACTCCCACCTACAAAAATAATTATTAAGAAATTGAATTCACAAATGTTAAATTTCTTATGGGCACCTAATAGACCTAGGATTGCATTAAAGAAACATACTAATAGTTGGTCTCAAGGGGGCATATAATTTCCAGACTTTAATTTATATGCTATCTCTTCTATTATAAAAGTTATAACATTACTAATAGATCAGTCATATGTTGCAAAATGGAAGGAATATTGGGAACTAATTAGCATGCACTTCACGAAAATATCATTAATACACAAAAATACTATTGAAAATAATCCCATGTTATGGTTACTAAAAGAGTTTTGTACCTCATCTATTACACCAAAATATATAGCTAGTTACCCATTAAATATTATTATTATATATTGTAATTTTATATTTATGCATCCTAAGTATAAGGAATGGAATTTTATCTTATTTCCTATAATGTATACACAAGGTATTCTTTTATCATCCACCTCTGAAAGAATTCTTCTAGTTACAGAGAATGATTTAAAGTATTGGTATCAGTTGCTGTCTGACAATAAAGCAAACAATTTAGACTTCTTAAAGTAAGAATTTGATTTGAGAGAAACATGTTGGTTAGAGATTCAGACTTTTAGACAACATCTTATTAATAAACTTGATTTAATGTCCTTAACAGTTAAAGAATCTGTCCCAATTCTGATTGACTACTTGATATTGAATTTACAACATAGAGTTTCTGATAAAGGTAAGCTCTCACACATACATAAAATTATTAGAGATGAAACATTACAGTTCAGATACTTACTGGAATTATTTCATTTCCATTAATGGTGAATCACCAAAATAACAAGATAAACAATACATATTGGAATCTGTTTATAAAACTACTTCTTCTATTAATTGGAGACTTTTTACCTGGAAATTTTTACATAGATCTTTCTATACACCCTTAATGATGAATAAAATAAACAATAAAGACAACATATGTAAGAGATGTAATGTAGAAATAAATGCTGATTGGGCACATATGTTTTATGACTGTATAAAACTGAAGGAATATTGGATGTTAATCAATGATTTTTTGCAGGCTCTTTTCACAGATAATTTCATAGTCTCTAAATCACTTATATTATTTAACACCCCTGTTTCTAAATGTGTTAAAAAAGTTAAATTTCCCTTATTATGGTCTATTCTAGCAGTGGCTAGAAAAATAATAACCAGAAATTGGATTTCAGATACTCCTCCTTCATTTAATGAATTTAAAAATGTTATGATTGAAGTGTGTCATATGGAACTAATGACAATAAAGTCAAGAACCATTAGGAAAACATCTTACTATAATATATGGGATACTTTACAAAATTTGTTAAAACAGTCTTAGTTTCATTAGTAAGATGTTACAGTTTAATTAATTGATTTGATTTGCAGTGGATGTCTTTGTAAATACTTTGGTTGTTTTATCAAATGTTATAACTGTTTATATATTAACTGCTTGTATAAGATTGTTATAATATTTATTTGTATGTTAAAAATAATAAACTTGTTTTTAAAAAAAAGAAAGATAGATGTGATAGAAGAAGCACACAATATTAGAACAGACCAGGATCTATTGTACACTATTGCAAATAATAAACTAAATATATCAACACAGCTAGAAACATTTAGAAGATATGCCGATAAATATAAAGGAAAAGTACAAAATAAGCAAGTCACTGATGACCCAAAAAAGTTTTATAGAGAATTGTAAAACAAAGCAAAAGGATTAGAAACACCACCAAAAAAAAAGAAGAAGAAATAGACACATTTTGCAGAAATATCTATTAAGATCCTGTGGAACATAATAAAGACTCTGAATGGATAGAAGAAGTAAAAGAAACAGCAAAAAGTTCAAATGTACACGATGTGAAATGAGATAAAGTAAAAGCCAGTGAAATTTGCACAAAATTAAGAAAAGCTCCTAAGTGGAAAACTGCAGGCCTAGAAGCAATACCTAACTTCTGGCTAAAAATCTTAACATCTCTACACAAAGATTTAGCCCTGAGTAAGAACTATGTATATGCACACCCTGAACAGACAGCAAACTCGTTAACAACAGAAAAATGATACTCCTTAACAGTGAACCTGCAAGCTATTCTAAAAACCATAGACCAATGACTTATCTTCCAACAATGTATAAACTATGCACTGGAAATGATGCTGACAGAGTTTGTAGTCATTTAGGGGAAAACTCAGTCATAGCAGCAGAAGACAATGGTAATAAAAGAAAGTCATATGAAGCAAAGGATCACTTGTTGTTAACTAAAGTCATAATGGAGAATTGTAAAAAGGGGAAGATTCTAAGTACGACATGGACAGACTGCAAAAAAGCATTTAACAGCATCCCAAATTCATGGATAAAGGAGTGTTTGCAGATGTATAAGATACAGCTTACATTGATCAATTACATTACTGTAACCATAAAATAATGACAAACCACTTTGCAGCTAAGCCATGATAAAGGACAAATTATTATCGCAGGGGATATTTTTTTTCAAAGGGGGATATTCCAGGGTGCCTTTTTGTCTCTGTTGCTCTTTTGTCTTGCTCTTAATCCATTAAGCTGTCTGTATTTAACATATTAGGTCATGGTTACAATTAAGCTCCCAGAAAACAAGAAAGTGCAAAGACTTCTCATATTCTTTTTGTGGATGATTTAGAACTGTATAGTTCATCAGCTGAGGAGCTGAAAGCACAACTGGAAGTGGTCAAAACTTTCTTGGATGATGTACGAATGTCATTTGGTTTTGATAAATGTGCAAAAGTAACATTTAAAGCAGGAAAGCTGCAACAAAAAGAAAATTTCAGTCTGGCACAGGAATATTTGGGAATTGATGAAGGATTGACAATAAAACATGAACGATGTTAACAAAACTCGGTAAGGAATATTTTACAAGACTAAAATTAATACCGAAGACAATCCTGACATCTAGGAACAAAGTCCAAACTATAAACCAATTTGCTCTTCCTGTTTTAACTTACAGTTTTGGGGTGATTGGATCAGTTGGGCAGGAAAACAAAAAATTGCTTCATGTTTATCAAATGATATATAAAAATCAGTGTATACCAAGTTTATATATTCCTCTTTCTGAAGGAGGTAAAGGGCTCCGCAGAATTGATTACATGTACAGATCAGCAATTGTAGGACTGTGTACATATCTGCTGACCTCATCAGATCCAAACATAGTGAATGTTTTGAAACATGAAGAGAACAAGTCTAAGGTGACTTCCCTGCTTGGTTTAGCAGTAGCATATAAATGTCAAGTGGGAATGAAACCAAATCAGAAGTAGTCAAAAAATAGGCAGCAACTGAATCTGCCAGAAAACAAAAGTGAGAATATAAGAAGAATCAGACTGAAAAGGCAAGACATTTGGAAAAGGCATAAATATAAGTGTAAGTACAGAAAACTCCTGGAATAGCCTCATGTGTATCAGGATCTGACACAGGAATGGTTAAGAACAGGTAAATTTAAACCAAAAGATGAAAGGTTAATAATGTTGTCTCAGCCTAGTGAACTACATGTTTATTTACAAAATCCATTGAACATGTGGCTGAAACAAATAAATGCAGGTTGTGTAAAGCAGAACTGGAAGCCATTGCACATCTTGCTGAGTGTGATACACTAATGGCAGAGGGCGTGTATACTGAAAGGCATAACAATGGAGCACAACTGTTGTATTGAGTATTGTGCAAACATTACAATATTGAAGTAGCTGAGAAGCAATGGAAACATGAGCCATAAAGCATTATATAGAATTATGTTTATATCACATGAGATCACCCATTACTAACAGTTCAAAAAATAGATGCAAAAAAAAAGAGATATTGTACTCCGTGAAAAGAAGACAAAAATAACATTGATCATTGAAACTGCTGGGCTCAGTGATTATAGTGTCTTATGTAGGGAGAGGCACAAAGTCATAAAATACAAGGATTTGCACGCAGAAATGAGGGCAATGTGGAAGAAGTATACCCAGACAGTTTCAGTGGTAGCAGGAGCAATGGGTCTCATAAGGAAGAATTTAGTCTTATTTAGATACGTTACCAGTGCATGTAACTCTGTATAAATTGCAGAAGGAGTCAGTTGTCCTGGTCCCCTTTACTAAACACATCACGCCGAATGATGTTTGATGACCTTTATTAAACTTCATTAAACATGATTTTGTTAACCAATATTTATTAATTACAACTGACACATGATATAGTTAACATAACATCCACGTAACGTTGACTAGGACAGTGTGAGCTGCTCATCCTGACCCATTAAGCAGCGTCCATGCCTCCACTTGCTTACTTGTGAATCACCACTCACTTCATTTACCATTTATTGAATTACACATACAACCAAATAAGCAGTTTACCCCCGCTCACTTATTTACTTATCGATCAGTGTCCAACCGCTCAGTTTTCTTTCCCAACTCATTGAACTGAACATCCAACACCAGAGGGGGGAACACAAGATGGCAAGCCTGCCCCTCTTCTCTGCCCTACCCAGACTGATAAAATAACCACAATCCTCACTATTCCACCACAAAAAAAAGGGGAGCGAGGGCGGGTAGCAAATTCACACCAAAATGTGATTCCTTCCCTAGTTACACTTGCCTAAACCCTTTAAGCTCCTCCCTACCCTTATATAATTTCCTCCAAATCATCCCTCATTCCCCTTTAACCCTTTCAACCCCCAACTCTCTTAATTTCTGCTACTATATTTAACTAACCCCACCTGAAGATGTCCCTGGACAAATTGGTTTGTTACCAAATCTCATTTGTCCTGGTTCTCTTCAATAAACACATCACACCGAATGATGTTTGATGACCTTTATTAAACTTCCATAAATATAATTTTGTTAATCAATATTTATCAGTTACAACTGACACACAGTATAGTTGAGCATAACATCCATGTAATGTTGACTAGGACAGTGTGACCCCACTCATCCTGACCCAGTAAGCAGCGTCCATACCTCCATTTGCTTACTTATGAAGCAGTGTACCACCACTCACTTCATTTACTATTTATTGAATTAGACATCCAATCAAATAAGCATCTTACCTCTGCTCGCTTATTTACTTATCAAGCAGTGTCCAAACACTCACTTTCCTTTCCCAACTCATTGAATTGAACATCCAACACTAGAGGGGAACAGAAGAGGGCAAGCTTGCCTCTCTTCTCCACCCATCAGCCTGACCAGGCTGTTTCCCCTCTCTCTGACAAAACTTCCAACATCCTAACCACCATTAAAAGGCATTAAGACAAACATCATTTGGTGTACCCCATCCTCTCTAACCAAACTGGATCTGTGTCATCACCTCCCAAAGCCTTATCACATAACTAACAAAATAGTCAGTTGCCTAAACAGCTGAAAGCAGAACACTGATCCCCCAATGCTAAAATAACAACCATAACCTTATAACCTAGCGTAACCACTGTATGAGCTAAATAGTCAGTTACCTAACTACCAGTATAAGCTTCATAATGATTCCCAGGTCATTACCAGCCAACTGAACAACCAAACACTAAGCCCACTGCCACTTGAAACCACACAGAGACAATTGCATACCATCATGCCAAATTGCAGCTCCATTTTACCATCCAATGAATATAATAACCAAATGAGAGCTCTCTTTAAAATTTTAATAGCAATCCAACCTCACATGCCACAATTGTCCACAAATATAAATCCCCATCAACCTCCCTATCCATCCACCAAAAAACCTGACCAAACCGATTCCTAGGTAATCACCTACTAAATGCACCGCAAAACATTAAACCCAAGCCAGACAAACCCACACATGCACAATGTACGACCAAAACCCTAAAATGCCCAATGTTTCCAAAACAAAACAAGGACAGTGACATGCCATCATGCCTAACTGTCATCTCTTTAACCACCCAGTGGATATACTAATGACCAAAATGAGATTTCCTTCCTATTGGATCAATTGCTTAATAATCCCACCATCATACCCACAATCCATTGTAAGGGAAGAAAACATTTGGCAGCCAAAACCACCTGTTGATAACATCAATACATCCCTGAAGCAGTAACTGCACAAACTGTGGGGCAAATGACCCTCCATATATCAACCCCAACTCCAGCAACCAACTTACTATGACAATAGGCAATGTCAACCAGCCTTCACAGTACCACACCTACACTACCATCCTACTAGCCACCAGCCAGACTTTAGTAAATTAACCTAACCCTGTCAACATCCTGCTTCACCCTGCTCCTGATGTACCTCATGGTCTCTGTCCCCCTGCTACTCCCAAACCATACTCTAGTGTGCCTTAATGAATAAAACAGGATTACCTGTAACCTCTTTGTGCACCACTCCAGTGGCAATAATATCCCCTCCAGCAGAGTCCAACACATGTCGAAACCACATTCTTCAGGACACCAGCTGATACTCATTCTGTGCTTCCTCATCTGCACCCACATCATGCATTGCCCCTGCAGTGGGCACATCCCTTGTGACAGCATGCCTAAACCGCTGCACCTGCTTTCCACAAGTCTTCCCAATTATATTCCCCTCTTTCTCACTGGACTAACTGGGCTCTGTGCCAGTGGGACAACTAAATGGGTAACCGTAAATTCATGGCAAGGGTTCGACCCAGTCCCTCTTGTGCAAGAATAATAAGTACTGCATGGGTAAATAAGGTTGATTTGGCTAGCCTATGAAGGTCCTAGAACCCTAATCCTAATAACTGCCTATGACCCCATGATTGCTGTGACTCCACCCCACCTACCCCAAACCCCCCCAGCACTGACATGCCTTAATGAGCACTAAATAAAATTACCTGTAACCACATTGTGCACCACTCCAACAACCGGAACTTCCACCCCAGCAGAATCCATTACCTTTGAGATACACTTCCTTCAAGCCAGTAGCTGTTGCCCTCTTTGCACTCTCCCAGGTATGACCTCGTTGATCATCACCATAGAGGCTGATACATCTGCTACAAAGCCTGCTTCCACCATCTGTGACCTTATTGGGTAATGCTACAGCAACTGGAATGCCCTTCACAACACCACCATTTGCAAAAGAGAGACAAAGTAAAATGCATTAGTGAGTGTTCCACCTTTTACCCATTTGTTACACGTTATAGCAGTGGCATTCATCATCTGGTAATAGGGAGAGAAACAGTCACTGCAATGAAAATTTTAAACCATTTCATACCTTTAGCAGTATAGTAGATCATGGACCTTGTGGCAGCATCCGTGATAAAGGAGAGACTTTGCCTAACATAAAAACCTATAACATTACCAGTCCTCCACCAGGTTTCAGAATATACCACACTGTAATTATTCTTACCTAACTTAAAGTGAAACAACATACCTATTTATCTGTGAAACAGTGGTGCCCTATTCGACCAAACTGTTGTTGCATCAACATAAATCCTTTGAAGGGGAGCAGTTCGGAATCAGCTGTCCAACATCCCAAATAAAGGCTCTGCACCAAGCTAACTTTTCTGATGGGCATGCAGCCTGTACAGTGAACATCTGTATGAGCACTCTAGTGCTTTGGCAAAAGTCAAAATGTATACGGAACAGGTGACAGGATGACTAAAAACCCGGACCCCCTGCAAACTCTTGGGTAGCCAAGAAGCACACTACTGTAAAACACTGCAGCTGAACAACCTCCAGCTACTGCTCTTATAAACTATAGCTGACCCCCATTAGAAAGAATGCTCTCATAGAGGTAACAACTGCTAGAATAAAAGTCCCTGAATTACCAAGCTTTCCAAAGGAAATGGAGTCGCTGCTATACCTTATCCCTACCACATCACCCAACACATGTGAAAATCAGTATAATGCCACTACCACAAAGGTTCAAGGATACCCCATAGACTTCCAACCCATGCCTTAGCAACCCTACGGCCAAAGGCATTCTGCAAAAATCTATACAATGGAGAGTTATGGGATGTTAAACTCCAGCTCTTATGTAGTTCCCCCCGCAGTAGTGCAACCCACTTGCCCATGCTCCCAATCCATTCCCTCCTCCATAATGGACAGCACCATACCTCACATGCTCACAATGACCATTAGCCACAAACACCTCCCAGTCGTCAGTGCCGTTCCAGTCACTAGCAAAATGAGACACCTGCCATAAGTAAACAATGCCTTTTTCTGGTGCCAAAATCATGTGGAGACAAAGGGCCAAAATAGGGACACATTTTAAACATTGATCCCACCAATGCTCTTATATACTCACCGAGTTGCTAGAATAAAGATCCAGTGTAAGTATGGATCCTCTGAGGGATATGAAGTTCTCAACTGAAGTGTCGGTTATCATGTAGTGACTTTGATCTTCACGATTTGCCGAAAAAAAACAAGCTTTGTGAGGAACAGATGAAAATATGAAGCAAAATTCTAAATGTTCTGTAAAATTCCACAAGTCATAGTACTCACTACCCTGATGCGTCAATCCCAGCAGCTGTAATGGTCCCTCCCCACCACTGCGCATGCATCCAAACACCCTCCCTCTCAACTGGAGCAAGAAACAGCAGCTCCACACACATCGTGAAAGGAGGCATGGCCCGGGAAACACCGACCGCCAATTAATCCAGACCAAGCAGACAGCACGAAAACTCAAGACCCCTCGCAACTTGTCCATTCCAAGGCACCGGGTACCTCTAAACCCACCACACCAAAGCTACATGACGAAAAGCAACTTTACCCTTTTCATCAAGGTCCAAGGCCTACCTACTCCAAAGCACCTACAGGTCATCTCGGATGTCACTTTCCTCAACAAATTCACAACAAAATGTGATTCCTTCCCCAGTTACACTTGCCTAAAACCTTTAAGCCCCTTCCTACTCTTACCTCATTTCCTCCCAATCATCCCTCATTCCCCTTTAACCCTTTCAACCCCCCACCATCTTAATTCCTGCTACTATATTTAACTAACCTCACCTGAAAGTGTCCCCGGACAAATTGGTTTGTTACCAAACTTCATTTCTGGGCATGTTGCGGGTGCTGCAAAGAGCTGTTTTGGCTAACATCAAAGAGTGAAACAATACTAATTTCATGAACTTTATTAATCATACGCTGACTTATGAATGGGCTCTATTCCCATCATGACATTAATAACCCAAAAGACTTCAGGAAATTAAACTGAGAGAAACAATTCCTTATTGTAGTGCAGAAATATAATTCACAAGTTTAAATAATTCTTTTTTTTCACAGTGATGTTGTCATTAAATTTTTCATTCAGAAATTTAGGAGAAGCCTTCAGTGTTTTGGTCTTTCAGAGAAAATATAATCCAAATGCAGACAATAGGAGTTCTCTCACTGTAATGAAATTTAGCAGAAAACTGGAAGCTGGGGATCCAGAACTTTGATTTGTTTTATATGGTTTTGAAGAAGAGTGAGTGAATAGCTAAGAAACCAGAAAAGGTACAGTGTGCCACATTTCTGCATGCTATCTGGTAGAAGACCTTAACTGTGTTTAATACTTTTACATTTCAGTTTACATTCGTCTGGGTCTCCAGCCTTCACAGCCACATTAAACTGCACAGTGTTCACTTACATAGCTACACCACTCTCTCTCATTGAACAAATGCCTCCCAGTGCCCCTCTATTCACAGTAACTGCCTTTCACTCAAAGTATTATTTTTCGCATTCACATACATGCACTCAATTTCCATGAGGGAAGGCTGCTGAATCTTCCAATTCCACATGGGTTTTTTGCTCGGCCTGGTAGTACTGCTACCACTCTAAAGAAAGTCAGAAACTTCCACTTATTGGTATAGTCTGATTGCGCCACTTGATATCTCTTTTACAGGTAGTTGGGTGAAGCACTCTCAAAGACGTGAGCTTTACATTGTGTTATTCCTTACCAAATAAAATATACATAGGTTGGCAGACAAAGAATATTAAAGTGAAGTACAATAAACAGTTACATTCATTTACATGTCAGTAAGAAGAAAAATAAAAAAAATAGCACAAATAAGCAAGGAATTCAAGATTTCTAAGGCTGATAAAAGCTTCTAATTATATGCCATTTTTTTCTGTATAGAAACCAGGACTCAGTGGGAACTAAATATATTTCTGTTAGAGTTAACTGTAAATCTTGTAAGTTTTATGATTATATGTAACATAATAGTTTGTGGTACAATAAATAATCAGACAAGGGGCAGGCATTTAAGAGATAAGCAGTGTATTTTTACAGAGTGACACAAATTACAAATACACGTTTAAAGGAAATGATACTGTGCAAAACAACATGGGAGTCAAACAACAAATGAGGTTTGGCTACAAACCAATTTGTCCAGGAACATCTTCAGAAGGGAGGTTAGATAAATATATTGGGTCTATATCATATGATCAAAGTTCCAAAACTTTGAATCATTAAAGGACGAACTTTAATGACCGAAGTCTCAGAACTTCGAACACACATAAAAAAAAGCAAAAACAGCAAATACCAACTCTGAGATTGCACTACAGTGCAGTAAAGGAAAATCTTCACTTTCCGCACTCTATGGCGATCTCCATTATATGCTTCGATGTTTTACAACTTCAATCATTCAAGTTTGTTCTTTAATGATTCAAAGTTGTAAGACTTCGATCATATGATAGGAACCCAATATATTAGTGGGATTTAAGAGGGTTGGGGAGTGAAAGGGTTAAATGGGAGGAGGGATGATTGGGAGGATATGAGATAAGGTGGGGAGGGGCTTAAGGGGTTTAGGCAAGTGTAGCTGGGTAAGGAATCACATTTTGGTGTGAACTTGCTACAGCAGGTTTTCGTCCATGACTACCTATGGTGGTCAGGTAGGCCTTAGAATAGTTGACTTTGGAAGAGGTAAGTAATGTTCATTAACAAGGGTTGGTACTAGTAATATATATTTATTTATTTTGGGGTGGGTCTTTTTTTGCTGGGTCAGTAGTGGTGACAGAGGGAGGGTGGTCTAGTATACTTTTCAAGGGTGCAGACTGGTAGAGAAGGACAGTTTGGTATCATGGGTTCAACCGTTTTATTATATGGGGTTTAGGTAAGGTAATGTGGGGTTACTGACTTCCTGGTAGCACTACCACTAATAGCAGATGCTTTGGCATCTTGAATTTATTTGGTTCACTAACCTGGTGTGAGCAGCAGGTGGACTGACTGGTCCTGGTTCTAGGGTCTTGGGGGCTCAATTTTGTTATTGCTCTGCTTTTGTGCAATTTTCACCTCCATTACAGGAGGTAGGTTTCATGGCAAAAGTTTTCCCAAGTGCTGTGCTGGCCCTTCTTGGATGTGCATTTGCTGCTCGTGGGCTTGAGGTACATCCTTGTGACAGTGGGACAGTGCGCATGCACTGTCTACTTAAGGCTTCTCATTTAAAAAAAAAAAAAAGGTAGCGATAAACAAAGGGGTATGGAAGGTAGAGTTATTCTGTTTGTTGGTGGAGTTTTTGTGGTTGTTTTGGTGGAAGGGTAGTTGCCTCAGTCTAAGCATAAAGGCCTTCTTCAGCTATGTTAGAATCCTGGGAGGAAACTCCCAGATATGCTCAGAACTAGTTCAAAATGATGTGAAGATTACTGATCCCACGGACATTGCCAACATACTGGCTGACAGGTTCAGTGCAAACTTCTCCCCCTCCCCAAAAGGAGAGATATCTATACCAAATGATTGCAGCCCCCGAAACATCTCCAACGCCCAAGTGAGAACTGCTCTTTCCAAAGCAAAAAACACAGCATCCATGGGACCTGATGGTGTCCCTGGCTGTGTGCTCCACGAACTCAATGAGGAATTAAACCCACAGCTAGGACAGCTGTTTAATCAGAGCCTTACCTCTGGATACATTGCCCAGGAGTGGCGCACTGCAACTGTGGTCCCACTTCACAAAGCGGTGCCTCCACCGACCCTGGAAATTACCGGCCCATTAGCTTGACAAGCCTTATCTGCAAAGCCATGGAGAGGATCATAATGGACCTCATAAATAAAGACATAGGAAATTTGCAGACTTTGGATCCAACCCAGTTTGGCTTTGTCAAAGGCAGATCATGCCTTTTAAACTTGGTTGACTTTTGAAACAGTCACCAAAGCCATTGATGAGGGAAAGGCAGTCCATACAGCCTACCTCGATCTGGCGAAGGCCTTGATACAATACCCCACTCGGGTATCATTGAAAAACTCATCAGCTTAAATATTAACCCATACATCACAAGATGGGTTGCAAACTGGCTGAGTGACAGAACCCACAGGGTTAGAGTTGCTGGCACCATGTCAGACTCAAAGCCTGTCACAAGTGGTGTCCCACAGGGCTCAGTCCTAGGCCCACTCTTGTTTGGCATCTACTTCTCCGAAGTACAAACAAAAACCAGAGGGTTATGGCTGACAAAGTTTGCAGATGACTGCAAACTGGGCCATAGTAGAAAACACATCTGACACAGATATCCTTCAGAAGGGTCTCACAGAAACGGATAACTGGTGCCAGAGCCATGGCCTAAAGTTAAATGCCAAAAAATGCATAGTCATACCCTTCGGGAAAAACAAGGTTACCCTAGCTACCAAATAGGTGGCAATCCACTGAGCACAGAAGAAGTTATCAGGGACCTGGGGACCCAGGTTGATAGTAGTCTGTCATTCGACACCCATGTAGCTAAAGTAGTTAGGAAGACCTTCTACATTGCCCACCTTATCATGAAGGGATTCTCATCTAGATCAAGGGAGGTCATTGTCTCCCTCTACTCATCACTCATCAGACCAATGATTGAGTACAATGCCCCATTCGGAATGTATCTGACCCGACACTTGCAGCAGCTGGAGAGGCCACAAAAGTTCCTCACCAAAAGGATAAAGGGTCTCAAAAATCTGTCCTATGCTGCCCGACTGAAAGAACTCCAGCTCTATTCAGTAAACGCCACTGCTCAGAGGTGACCTTTGCCTAACATACAAGGCCATGTCGAACCCAGATTTGATGAATATGCTTCACCTCAAAAATCTAGATCCATCAGAGCCACAAGGGCGGAGACTTAAACCTCGACACGGCTATTAATAGGACGTGCTGGAGGGATAGATTCATCACCCAAAGACTCCCTATGCTGTGGAACAAAATCCCGGTATATGTGAGGCAGAGCACCTCGCTGGCCTTGTTCAAGAGAAATCTTGACCAATGGATGGGAGATCGCAGATATACCCCAAGGATTACCTCAGTGTCACTGCTCGACAGAGGCACAGCAAAATAATGGGTATAGTTCCCCATACTAAAGGGGTGGCGTAAGCCACAAAACTATGGGCTAGGCTTGTAAATGCCCTTGGGCAGATAGCCTAGTATGAACCTATGAACCTATGAACCTAAATGCCTCCCAGTGCCCCTCTATTCACAGTAACTGCCTTTCACTCAAAGTATTATTTTTCGCATTCACATACATGCACTCAATTTTCATGAGGGAAGGCTGCTGAATCTTCCAATTCCACATGTTTTTTTTGCTCGGCCTGGTAGTACTGCTACCACTCTAAAGAAAGTCAGAAACTTCCACTTATTGGTATGGTCTGATTGCACCACTTGATATCTCTTTTACAGGTAGTTGGGTGAAGCACTCTCAAAGACGTGAGCTTTACATTGTGTTATTCCTCACCAAATAAAATATACATAGGTTGGCAGACAAAGAATATTAAAGTGAAGTACAATAAACATTTACATTCATTTACATGTCAGTAAGAAGAAAAATAAAAAAATAGCACAAATAAGCAAGGAATTCAAGATTTCTAAGGCTGATAAAAGCTTCTAATTATATGCCATTTTTTTCTGTATAGAAACCAGGACTCACTGGGAACTAAATATATTTCTGTTAGAGTTAACTGTAAATCTTGTAAGTTTTATGATTATATGTAACATAATAGTTTGTGGTACAATAAATAATCAGACAAGGGGCAGGCATGTAAGAGATAAGCAGTGTATTTTTACAGAGTGACACAAATTACAAATACACGTTTAAAGGAAATGATACTGTGCAAAACAACATGGGAGTCAAACAACAAATGAGGTTTGGCTACAAACCAATTTGTCCAGGAACATCTTCAGAAGGGAGGTTAGATAAATATATTGGGTCTATATCATATGATCAAAGTTCCAAAACTTTGAATCATTAAAGGATGAACTTTAATGACCGAAGTCTCGGAACTTCGAACACACATAAAAAAAAGCAAAAACAGCAAATACCAACTCTGAGATTGCACTACAGTGCAGTAAAGGAAAATCTTCACTTTCCGCACTCTATGGCGATCTCCATTATATGCTTCGATGTTTTACAACTTCAATCATCCAAGTTTGTTCTTTAATGATTCAAAGCTGTAAGACTTCGATCATATGATAGGAACCCAATATATTAGTGGGATTTAAGAGGGTTGGGGAGTGAAAGGGTTAAATGGGAGGAGGGATGATTGGGAGGATATGAGATAAGGTGGGGAGGGGCTTAAGGGGTTTAGGCAAGTGTGGCTGGGTAAGGAATCACATTTTGGTGTGAACTTGCTACAGCAGGTTTTTGTCCATGACTACCTATGGTGGTCAGGTAGGCCTTAGAATAGTTGACTTTGGAAGAGGTAAGTAATGTTCATTAACAAGGGTTGGTACTAGTAATATATATTTATTTATTTTGGGGTGGGTCTTTTTTTGCTGGGTCAGTAGTGATGACAGAGGGAGGGTGGTCTAGTATACTTTTCAAGGGTGCAGACTGGTAGAGAAGGACAGTTTGGTATCATGGGTTCAACCGTTTTATTATATGGGGTTTAGGTAAGGTAATGTGGGGTTACTGACTTCCTGGTAGCACTACCACTAATAGCAGATGCTTTGGCATCTTGAATTTATTTGGTTCACTAACCTGGTGTGAGCAGCAGGTGGACTGACTGGTCCTGGTTCTAGGGTCTTGGGGGCTCAATTTTGTTATTGCTCTGCTTTTGTGCAATTTTCACCTCCATTACAGGAGGTAGGTTTCATGGCAAAAGTTTTCCCAAGTGCTGTGCTGGCCCTTCTTGGATGTGCATTTGCTGCTTTCGTGGGCTTGAGGTACATCCTTGTGACAGTGGGGACAGTGCGCATGCACTGTCTACTTAAGGCTTCTCATTTAAAAAAAAAAAAAAAAAAAAAAAAGGTAGCGATAAACAAAGGGGGGTATGGAAGGTAGAGTTATTCTGTTTGTTGGTGGAGTTTTTTGTGGTTGTTTTGGTGGAAGGGTAGTTGCCTCAGTGTTGCGGTTCAATGCTCAGTTTTGAAGGCCATTCTAGCTTGGGCTTCACTTTGGCATTGTATGTGCTGGCATTTTGCTTGTTGGCAGCTCTAGAGAGTCATTGGTTGATGTGCTATGATCTTGGAATTCCTTGGATGTACGAGTATGTCGCCAGATTGATGAGTGCCTGTTGTTTGTTGCCCTGCCTTTTGGGAGAGCCGCTGTACTGAGGGTTTTTTTTCCCCTTCTCCAGGGGTTCAGTGTTGGCTGTTTACTGTGATTCTGTGAGAAGTTGAGTTGGACACTTGCCGGGCTGCTGGTGGAGGACATGCGTCCTTGAGTTATGTTGTTGGACGTTTGGTGGACATTGAGAAATGCAAAGGGTGGAGGGGTGTTTTGCTGTACATCGGCCTTGGTGACAATCACATGTTTCGGTGCTGTGGAGTTCCAGAGGAAGTGTTTTGACTTTTCTCTTGTCGTTTCTGCTCAGTGGGGAATGTCCATTTTGTAAATCCAGGGCATTGGAAATTCTGTTTCTTTTCTGGATTGTCTTTAAAGGAGAGGATAGTGTGGTGATGTGCAGTTTGCTTGCCGGCTGGTACATTCTGGTGGCATGTCTTGCATATAGAGTGTGAAGCTGGCTTGCATGTTGGGCTGTGGGTCCCTTTGTTTGTCCAGTTCTGGGGAGGGAAGACAGACGGTTCAGGCTCGAAGGTCGTGTGTATGAGAAAATGGATGGGACTGAAGGTGAGTGTTTGGACAACCTGGAATGCGAACCGGTGGGCCTAGAGCTGGAAAGCAACGAGACTTTATTGGCATGTCTGTGCATGCAGTGCATCATGCATTTAGAGGTGTACATTCGGTACAAGAGTGCTGTGAAGGGATACGTTGACATGTTTATATATGATTGTTGAATGGTCTGTTGTTGTGCTTGCTGCCTGTTCCAGTTCAGGATGTTGGCATTTTTCCTGTCTTCCCTGGTGGTGGTTTGCATGGGGTTTCTGGTGGGTTGGTTAATCTTGGTTGTGATACTGCGGTGGGTTTCTCTTGTTTTGTATGGCTGGAGCTGGATGTTTCTCGGTTGTCAGCTGGGCTGGGGCACGGTGTTTGGGTGATCCTTTTTGGGTGGTTGTTGTGGTCAGCTTTGGATGGGGTTTGGTTCAGTGGAGGTATTGGGGTTTTGGCAGCAGCTGGGTGGGTGGCATTTGTGTATGGCATGCAGTGGCCCTGGATTTCATCATGGAGCTGACAGAGCTGTTTTACGGGCTTGGGTGTAGCTACTGGTGTTCTAGTTGCGGCACATGTGCAGTAGAATATCAGGCTGTTGGCTGTGCTGGCAGAGTCGGGGATTTAAAGGGAAATCAGTAGTCAATGGATACCTTAGTCAATGGACACCTCCATTCGATCATGCAGGTTGACAGACTTCTTTGGTTATTGGTTGGGTGTGTGCTGGGTTTTGATCCTTTCAAGTAGTTGATCATTGGGTTTGAGGTGAACAGCTGATGCGTTCTGTGTTTGTTTGATTTTGTGGTGGGGAGCAACCATGAGGAGGCTTTTTCTTGCACAAAATGCTTTCCCAGGATTAAGGGGAGGGGTGAGGTCAGAGGTGCAAGAGAAGAGAACTGCCCATATAGTAAGTGAAATCATCTTCGGATCTTGTCCGGATGTGAGTAGTGGTTGGCGTCATCTTCAGGGACATGGTTTTCTTGACTTGGTTCTTAACTGTTGGTATCATTGAGTACTTTTGGAGATGTTTTGGGGTGTTGAGCTTGTATTAGATAGTTCATTAACTATGAAAGAGTAATGTTATTTTATTATTATTTTTTTTTTAGCCCTAGTTGCCTGTGCATGATGCATAAATTAAATTTGAGGGTCCATTCTTTATGATTAATGGTGGTTGTCAGTATTAGTCTTTGTAGCTGTTTAATGCTTAATGCTTGTAGGACTGTGCAGTAGTGTTTGGATCTGGCTATATTAACTTGTTATATGACAAGGCTTTGAACGGGTAAGTTAGATGATTAAGTCTTTAAGAAAGAAAATGAGCTGAGGTGGATAACAAGGCACATACTTGTAAGGTGGAATGAATTTTCCGCAGCAGGGTCCAATGTCCTGTGTTGTAGCCAAATGTGCTTGCAGGAGTTGTAATTGAGCATGCTCTCTCCTTGGCATGCTTTGGGGTTTTTAGAGTGGATGTCAGATACGTTTGTGCCCAACCATCCGAAATTACTGCTTCGGTTCAGAATGCCACTTGTGCTAGGTTTGTTCTCCATACCTCCCAATGGTAACTCATTTGGGAGTCCTAAAAGTTGCAGTGTTGGAAAGGTTTTAACTGAATAGTAAACAGAAAAGATTCATCTTAATTTATCAAAAGATCATTTTCACAATAAAACACATATATTTTAACCATCCTATGACCTTCCTAGTTGAAGTTGTTAAATAATTTGCAACTGTGTGTTCCACATTTTGCTAGTGTTCCTCATTTTGAGAGATGAAAGTTGAGAGCTATGTTCTTTCCTTCAGCTGAGGAGAGGGAGTGAGCTGGAAGGGTAGTGCCAGCTGTTCGCGGGCTGTCCAGCTTTTACTTATAGCTTTGTTTAGATGTTTCCTTGGTGAAACTGAGAGGAATGATGGGCATGTATTTTGTCGCTATTTGCAGTAAGTGGACATTTCTGCCACAAGGTTGCAGAAGGGATGGATTTTAGTTCAATTATGCCCTTCTTTAAACTTTGGGTTTCTCTATTTGGGGTTCTCATATCTGAAAGATAATTTAATGTAAGTGTTAAAAGGGGGGTCATAGTGATAAGGTCTGCCACACAGACACAAGGTATAGCATTTGAGGCTTATCTTTGTTCAGTTCTTGTAAAGGTAAAGTGATTGATTTGTTTTCTTTTGTAGATCATGGAGGCATGGAATTTGAGTGGGTATCAGTGGTGACCTGAAGGATGGGGATTTGAAAAACTATGGAGGCTAATTCAGTGGAGTCCCAGTTGCTTGAGTGGTGCACAATGACATCAAAGATGGATGTGAGCTGAGTAAGCAGAGGTCAGTGCCATGATGAAATGACTTTCAAAAGTAATGCATTCTTCTTATATGGATTTTAATGGTTGGAGTCATACATAATGGAGCTGAAGAGGGAGGTATGTTTGGGTCAAGGTAATGCAGGGTTGGGGTTGTGTATAGGAAGTTTGGGGATTACAGGTGGGGTAGCATCACAGCAATCATAGGAGCATAGGAAGCTATGAGGTTAATGTAGGCTAACCAAGCTCAATTTCTTATTTACTCATATGGCACCTTCTGTCCTTTGAAGGACATGACTGTAACCCTAGGGTGAATTTATAGTCATCAATCCAGTTGCCTTTGGGTTAATTTATTGGGATAGTCCTTGGGGAAGATGGATAGGGTTGGTCATGGGAATTTGCATTTTGTTTCCACATTTTATAGGAGATGTTGGGTTTGGGGGAATATTTTGGGGGGTTGTTTGGAGAACGATAAGGCTGAGGGAAAATTGGGGATGTTGGGTAATTGGATTTCAGTTTAACATTGAGTATGTTTAATAGGGTTGGAGACTAGGTTGCACATCAATTGTTTAAGGGCAGTGAGATGGGTTGTGTTCAGTTGGGGAAGTATATCACATTGCATTAACATTAAAGGCTTGCCTCAGGAGCTTGTGGCACCTCTTTATAAGTAAAACATATGGTGGGAAGAAGTTTGAGGGAAAGATTTAGTTCTTTGACAGACTTGGGAGCAAGGTAAGACAGATTTGTTGGGAAAGGGGGTGCAGCTAGGACTATTTCAGTTGAATGACAAGGTCGAGTGAATTATTTTGGTTAGTGGTCACTGGTGTCAGTGATAGGGCTAGGTTGAGAGGGAAGATGGACAGACTTGTCTATTGTCAGGATGGGGTATGATGCGGGGATTGGTGTTGAGATGTGGAGCTCAAAGGGTTTACCGTTTCTATGGCATTTATGTTATGGCTGTATTTAGTCATTCTGAAACTATTTAAGGGTCAACAAAGGCTAAGGTGGTCATTCTTTGCTATGCTTGTGCGGGACAATTGGAAGGATGGCAGGATTGCTTTTGGACTTTATGATATAAGGCTGCTTTTAGGATGATGTTAGGCAGTTGCTTTTGCGTGGTTTCACATGGCATTGGGTTTAATGTTTTGGTGTTACCCAGGGCCGGTCATGTCCTGGAGTACATTACGATGTTAATATTGGTAGTTGGAATGGGTGGGAAGTTAGTTACTATACAGAAGTTATGCATAGTCTTTGTGGTTATTATTTCAGTATTGGGAAAGGGATCATTGGCTTTGCTGTTAGTCAATTGGTGGCTTTTGGTGCTCATATGACAGGGTGTTGGGTTGCCAATAGGAATCTGTTTGGGTTTAGAGAAGAGGGGTACACTGAATGATGTTTGGCTGAATCACCCCTCCCCTTTGGTGTGGATGTTTAAGTGCTGAAAATTTGGTAGGTGTGAGAGGGAACAGCCTGGTCAGGCTGGTGGCAGGAGAAGAGGGACAGGATTACCCTCTTCTGTTACCCCTCTGGTGTTTGGATGTTTCATTTCAATGAGTGGGGAGAGGAAAGTGAGCAGTTGGAGGCTGCTTGATAAATAAGCAAGTGGAGGTAAGGACATTGCTTATTTGGTTTTAGGTGTAATTCAATAAATGGTATATAAAACAAGTTGTTGGCTGCTGCTTCATAAGTAAAGTAAGTGAGTAGAGGTATGGATGCTGGTTACTGGGTCAGGATGAGTAAGGTCACACTATGCTGTCCTGACTTAATTGGTTGAATGTGTACTTCAATAAATGGGATTTGAAGTGACTTGTTGGATGCTGCTTCATAAGTAAAGTAAGTGAGTGGAGGTATGGACGTAGCTTACTGGGACAGGATGAATAAGGTCACACTGTCCTGATTAACATTTCATGGATGTTTATTATGTGATTAAAATCAACAATACTATGTTCATTTGTAATTAATAAATATTGGTTAATTAAAATCAACAATACCATGTTCATTTCTAATTAATAAATATTGGTTATCAAAGTTATGTTATGGAAGTTTAATAAAGGTCATCAAATGTCATTCGGTGTGATGTGTTTATTGAAGTGGACCTAAATGGAAAACCTAAATGGACATACACACAGCAGCTCTCTACGTAGGGACTATCACACAAATCCTAATATACCATAATATTACATAAAAAAATGCATATTAATATATAATATACTGACTTCATTTTTGTGTTTAAATTTAATACTATCATTTATATGTCATTTGATATGCTCATATTTCTTCATCTCTTCAAACTATTAAGTTTCAATATACTGCTAATTGAACAAGCATCATTTCACCCTGGGGAACTATATGCATTAAGTCTGACCTGCCAGGTTAACTCAAGTTCCTCGAGTTTGAGAGGTCTTGAACCCCCTCTATTGTCAACTTTAACTTGATCAATAACGAGGAACTTGAAAGAATGATTGTAGATATTTTATTTGTCCAGGTAGGGCGGAGAAGAGGGACAGGCTTGTCCTCTTCTTTTCCCCCTCTGGTGTTTGGATGTTTCATTTCAATGAGTTGGGAATGGAAAGTGAGCAGTTGGAGGCTGCTTAATAAATAAGCAAGTGGAGGTAAGAACGTTGCTTATTTAGTTGGAGGTGTAATTCAATACATGGTATATGAAGTGAGTTGTTGGATGGTGCTTCATAAGTAAAGTAAGAGTAGAGGTATGGACACTGCTTACTGGATCAGGATGAGTAAGGCCAAGCTACTCTGTCCTGACGTAATTGTTTAGATGTGCAATTCAATAAATGGGATATGAAGTGAGTTGGAAGCTGCTTCATAAGTAAAGTAAGTGAGTGGAGGTATGGACGTAGCTTATTGGGTTAGGATGAATAAGGTCACACTGTCCTGATTAATATTTCATGGATGTTTATGCTGTGGTTAAAATCAACAATACTATGTTCATTTGTAATTAATAAATATTGGTTAATTAAAATCAGCAATGCTATGTTCATTTATAATTAATAAACATTGGTTATCAAAGTTATGTTACGGAAGTTTAATAAAGGTCGTCAAATGTCATTCGGTGTGATGTGTTTATTGAAATGGACCAGGACAATGTAAAAATTAAATATAAAGTTAACATGTACATTACTGGTACTGCAAAAGAGAGCATACCTCTCAACCTCTTAGAGCAAGAAATCTGGACAAAGCCATAAATAATAGGGGACAAAGGCCCAAAAATAGGGACAATATTTAAATATTGCTCTTACAAACTTAGAAAGTTGATAAAATAACAGATTTTCTGTTAGCATGAAATTTCTGAATGGTATGAAGTCTGAAACTCAAATGTCTGTCATTATTTTCTGACTTTAGTTTTTAATGACTTGCCAATGATTTGCCAGAAAACCACAATTTTATGAAAAATGGACCAAAAATATGAGGCAACAATCTGGACAGTCTTCAAAAATCTGTAGAGTTGAGAAGTATGAAAGAGAGACATAAGAAGTGCAAGAAATGTAGTGTAGTTGAAACTCAAATCTCAAGGACTAAGTTATCCCTTAAGCAAGAAATGATGTATTCAGCATTTAATTAGTTTTTGTAGAGGATGTAATAGAGTCAGAGCTGGATTATGGTAAAATGAGGCCCAAGGCAGGGAAATGGATTAGGACCCCCAGTCAAACTATTATTCTGTTGGCTGTCTCTCCCCAGTTATTATCAAACACTGTTCAAACCTAATAATTTACTTATGCACTGATCACACAGATTTGGATTTAATTTAAACTTTTATTTCAAATTTTACTGGAAAAATTTGCCATTGCCATGAAAAAAAGCCATTTGCTAAAAAAAAAAATGTTTGCACTGAAAGAGACAACATACACAACAGTAAACTTCTATATCCTCGACACTCAGATGTATTGGAAATGAATCTAGTAGCTCATTAAACTATTACAGATGGGCTGGGATTCATAGTTATATAGCATATAATGAAGCACTAATTAGCAGCTATATGAAAGGTGCAAAAATAAAACAGACAAATGTGTAACACAATTGCTAACAACCTGGGACAGCCAACTGGATGTGTATCCCTTTTCAGGAATATTCTAGGATAAATTTCTGGTATAGGGAATTGAGTCACACAGAAGACAAATGAAGGCTGAGGGACTCAAACCCTGCACTACAAGAAGCAGCTCATTATCAGTTTATAGACTTACTCACCTACACTAAGTGCCAAACAAACTGTTGCAGCCCAAACACAGTGCATTTCATACCCACATGCCTGAATAAAAGCTAAATGAAGAATGTATCTATATTTAAAGAATCAACAGTAAATGTGTAGACTTCAAGTTGTCCAGTTTATTCACAGTCAGATAATAAACACACTGTCAACTCAACAAAAACATGAAACCAAGAATCACACTGAAAGAACACAGGTCATATGATGATAATCCTGCTTACTACAATCAGGTCCTTCCTTGATAACATAACTATTTTGGGATGTAGGAACCAAGTATTCATACACATACAGGTGTGATCATTGATAGTACCTTGTATGAACTAGGCACACATCAAATGATTGCTTGCCATCAAATGAATGAAAAAATGCAGAACTAATGCCTACGAAGTGCATTTTAGTTTGCTGTGGTGAAAAGCATACAATGTAATACATTACACTCCCTATGTTCTCCAGACTCTTAGTTCAATAATATAAGGCAAACACCAAAAAAATCAAGAGCTGATTTTAATATTAGTCTTACATATTTAGAAAGTAGCTAGCATAGCCGGTTTTTCTTTAGTGTGTATTTTCTGAATGGTGTAAAGTCTGAAACTTGCATGTTTGTCAGTATTTAGTGACTATTATTTAGTGATAGCAGTCCACAACAATTTACCAGGAAGCCTCAAATTTTATAAAGAACCGACCAAAATATGAGGAAAAATAGGGATAGTTGAGAACTAAACCTTCCTTATGCACACACTCACACCCGCGTACTCGTGTGTAAGTTACAGACATTTGTATGACTGTACACTTCAGATATCTGCTTGAAATCAAGTAAATGAATACATTCATAAGTGGTAAACAAGAAAAGTATCTCAGCATGGTTCTGTCAGATCCATACAGTGCAACTTATTGCAACTCCCCTCTGCCCTCTCATGTCGTAAGTCAAGAATAAGAAACAAAGAAAATATCAGGAACAGATTCTAAATATTGTTGTTACATACTTAGGAAGTTGCCAGAATAACAAATATTACATTAACAAGCATTTTCTAAAGTCATCGAAGTGAAAGCAAAGTATTAGCGCTCATCAAGTTCTGCCTCCCAGAGACCTTTTAGAACAAGGTGTAAATAGGAAGAGAGTTTCGATATGTTTAAACGAGAACAACAAGATTCTGTTATTAAATGCTCACCTTCTCTGTCCTTTTTCTCCCTATTTATAGTCCCTGCTATGATTAAACAACAATACAGCATTTAAAATATTTTAAATTTGAGTGTTTCTCTCCACTAGAACAGAACCTTACTGTACCTGTGGTGGTTTCACTTTCAAAAAAACTTTTATCCCACCCTGGAAAAGCTTGCTGCAGTCTCAAATTCATTGATGTTATCAAGGCCAATGAACACAGGTAGTTTTCTGGCCAATTCTCTCCCCAAACTGATATCATCATCATCATGACTGTCCTAAAATCCCACCCATGCTGTAATGTCACAGCTTCCTGGTCCTTCCCCTACCCATACAGAAACTGAAGGCTAGAACAAGGAAACAGTACATGAGTCAAGTCTTCTGCTGTGAGCTGTCAGTCACAGCAGGTAACAGCTCAAACTACCCTTAGCACTTTGACAGCTAGGGAAGTTAGGTGTGAAGGGGTTGGGAGATGAGTCAAAGTGGTACAATTCAGGCTTCACAAAAAAATACAATTTAGCCATTCTAAAAAGAAGCAACAGTAAAAAACACTTTAAAAGTCTGTTCTGTGACATTTGCACTATTTGTGTTTTAAGTAGTCATTGAATGGCATGAAATGTTACGTAAAGCTGACTGAAAGACAGCAGTATACGTCCTTAACATTAACCTGCCCAAGAAACAAGGACTTCCGAAGCTGAAACGCAAACACCAGTCACAACCAAAGTGACACATAGCTCACAACACCAGTGTGCCACCCAACAACAGCCCCTAAGGCAAGACAACGTACCCAGCACTTTAGTCATAGGTGACTCTATAGTCAGGCACACTGATGTCCCACTCACCAGGCTGAGCAAGGAGAAAATTACAGTCAGCTGCCTGTCGTGTGCCAGGATCCACCACATAACGCATGCACTCTAGTCACTCTACAACAAGTACAAATATGACTCTGTCATTTGTCCATGTTGGAGTGAAGGACTTGAGATGTACCTCCCTGGATTACATGAATAGAAACATGGAAGAGCTCTCGGATCATGTGGCCCAGGCAGGTATGACTCTAGCCCTGAGCAGCATCCTGCCTTCACCCAGAATGATACCACAGTATAAGGACAAAATGATTGACTTCAACAATTGGCTAAGCTTCTGGTGTCATTCAAAAGGGATCCAGTATCTGTCTGCCTGGGACGAAATGATCGACAAACCACGATGCTTTGCCAGAAATGGTCTGCACCTGTCACTCCTGGGATTCAGGTTACTGGCTAAAGCTCTTGCCACCCCTATAGTGCCTTTTTTAGGCAAGGTTCAAATGACAAAACCACCCCCGTAACAGATACAAGCATGCAAAATCAGAAGGTAATGCTACTCAATGCTAGAAGTCTAAACCTCAAAATGCACTCTCTTGAGGCACTCCTAAAAATGGAGAACATCGATATCTGTGCAGTAACTGAGACTTGGTTCAAGACTCCAGAGAGCACCCCTGCAATACCAGGCTACAGCTCTTACCTCACTTTTCGGCCATCAAACCAAGACCGAAACACTAAAGGTGGAAGAGTATCCATATTCACAAATCAAGGCTAATTGCCCAACACAATGCATCTGAAATTCTGCAGGTGCAACTAACACTAGGTAAGACTGCAATCCAAATTGTAGCTTGCTACAGATCCCCCACCATGCCCCAAGATTCTCACTACACCTTTCTAAACATACTGGAAAATATTAAGATACGACCAAACACCCTAATACTGGGTGATTTCAACTACCCTGCCATTAACTGGGAAAACTACTTGGGTACCAACACCTTTTCCCAACAGTTCTTGGAATTCATAAATTTCACCGCCCTGGATCAACTAATCCATTGTCCCACCAGGGGCTCCAATATCCTAGACCTGGTCATTACCAACATGAGAGATAGATGCTCCACACCAGTGGTCACCCCCTCATTGGTCAGGTCTGACCATAAGCAAATCATCCTTGACATCACATCCCACCCCTACCCCCCAGTAAGGAAACCTCTGTAAATAAACTTCTCCAAAGCCAATTTCATGCTACTTAAGTCAGAAGTGACAAACTTTATGGCACCCATGCAGACGGGAGATGAAAGTTTGACTCCTGAATCCTACACTAAGGCACTGTACGAGCACATCCACTCGTGCATGAATTGTGCCATCCCAAATGGTACCAAGATCTTCTCCTCCAAAAAAAGGAAGCCAATCTGGTGGTCCCCTGCCATAAACAAACTCTACAACAGAAGGAAGAAACTGTTGCAGAAAAGAGGAAAATCCCAGGATGCAAAACAACTCCCTTACCAGCCTCAGTAAGAAGCTGAGATCCCTCATAAAATCCTCCAAAGCTAGTTACGAAAAAAAAATTGCCAAAGATTCCAAAGACAACCACAAGGCATTCTATAGTTATGTCAAGAATCTAAATGGCAATGCTCAGATATGCTCTGAGCTACAACAGAATGGCATTAAATATACCAATCGCAAGGATATTGCCAGTATCTTGGCAGATTGATTTAGTGCCAACTTCACCCCCCCTCTGACCCCCTAAAGGGCCCATCTCAGTGCCAAAAGATTGCCGAATTCCGGTAATCATGGCCACACAGGTAGAAACCGTACTCTCCAAAGCTAAGAATGCAGCATCCATGGGACCAGATGACATCCCGGGCTGTGTACTACATGAACTACCAAATAAACTGGATCTTCACCTGTCATGTTTAATCATAGCCTCACCTCAGGCTTTGTGCCCACTGAGTGGCGCACAGCTACAGTTATCCCACTCCACAAGGGGGGATCCACCTTTGATCCTGGGAACTACCGTCCTATCAGTCTGATGAGCCTGATCTGCAAGGGCATGGAACGCATTATCATGGAACTTATAAACAAGTACATTGGCAACCTTCAGACATTGGACCCAACCCAGTTTGGGTTCATGAAGGGTCGATCTTATCTTCTGAACTGGACTGACTTCTTCAAATCAGTCTCCAGAGCTTTGGACGAGGGTAAGGTGGTCCACACAGCCTATCTGGACCTCACCAAGGCCTTCAACACCCCCCCCACTCTGGAATCATAGATAAACTTACTAAGCTGGACATAAATCCTTACATCACTCGATTGGTTGCCACCTGGCTTACTGACAGAACCCAGACTGTAAAAGTAGCCGAATCCAAATCAAGCACCAGACAAGTGACAAGTGGAGTACCTCAGGGTTCAGTCCTGGGACCTCTCTTGTTTGGCATCTACTTCTCTGAAGTACAGGCCAACACTAAGGGACTCTGGCTAACAAAGTTCACAGATGACTGCAAACTGGGAGCCATTATTGAATCCCAAAATGATGTGAATATTCTACAAAAGGGCCTTACAGAAACAGATGCTTGGTGCCAGAGCCATGGGTTGAAGCTTAATGTCAAGAAATGTATAGTTATCCCCTTTGGGAAAAAACATGTACCCATGAATTACCACATAGGTGGCAGTACACTAAACACTGAAAGTGTGATGAAGACTTAGTGGCACAGGTGGACAGTGGTCTCACCCTCGATAACCACATCACCACAACAGTCCTTCTATGTGGCACACCTCATCACTAAGGGCTTTTCATCCAGAAAAAAGGAGGTTATTGTCCCAGTGTACTCATCCCTCATTAGACCCATTATAGAGTACAATGCCCAACTTGTCATGTACCTCACAAGACATCTGCAACAGCTGGAAAGGCTGCAGAAATACCTCACTAAAAGAATCACAGGCCTAAAGCAGATGCCCTATCCTGACAGTCTAAAAAAACTCCAGCTATACTCTGTGGCATATCGTCTACTCGGAGGTGAGCTCTGCTTAACATACAAGGCCATGTCAAACCCTGAGCTGTTGGACATGCTCCACTTAAAGAAATCCCAATCCCTCAGAGCCACCCGCTCCAGGGATCCAAACCTTGTCATCACAATGAACAAAATATGCTGGTGGGATAGGTTCCTGACCCAGAGACTCCCCATACTCTGGAATAGACTACCCATACATGTCAAGCAGAGCGCCTCCTTGGCCCTCTTCAAAAGGAACCTTGATGATTGGATGGGAGATAGGAAATTCACCCTGGGGATCACATCAGTCGCCCTGCTAGACAGGGGTCCAGGGAAGTAAATATTGTGGGAAGAAATATCCGTGGAATTGTTTGGCTAGGCTTGTATAGGCCCTAGGGCTGACAGCCTAGAACCAACCTATGAACCTATGTAAAATAAATGTAGTGACAAGAGCTTTAGGAAGAAAGAGGCCTGCATAATGTATTTTTTTTTACAGACAAGCACTTTATTGTGGGATACCTAAAGGCAAACTAAACAATCAGGATCACTTCAAGATGCTGAACCTCATGTGGTCAGACTCAGAAATTATGTATAAACATATTTAAAAACCTGTAAATAGTCATAGATTGGTGTTAAAATGCAGAAAACACCAAACTATGATGAAATGTTGTTCTCCTTTAAGAAACTGGTAGCAGAAGTACCTGTGGAAAAATGCTATGATGTAAATAAGCCAGCTCTGTTTCAAGTGAATGCAAGTCAATACTGCATAGTTAAAAATTGGGAAATAGTTTACAAAATTGCAGAAAAAGTGTCGATTTTAGTATCCAACACCCATTACACTCTAACAGTTAATTATATTAAAACCTGCAGCTTGTATTCATCATATGGATTACCAGACAGATGTGCTGCCATGCATATGCATTTTCATTTTATGTTTTTCTTAAATAGAGCACAGAGCAAGCTTTGCACAGTGTCTCTTAAAGGCTGCAAACCACTCACAGTCTAATGCATGCTAATTATGTATTGATTCAGGCTCTGCTTCTTGAAATGCACTGAAGTAGAAACCAAAATTATCTATAACTATTTTTCTGAAAAATGAATTTATATATCAGTAAACCACTGCCCCCTGCTCAATATATTCTGAAGTAAAATATAATTCCAAAAAATGTCTTAATTGCAAAGATCATACATCATAAGAAATATTTCCTAATTTTGATATATTTTTTACAATTTTATAGTGGTCCAGATCATACATAACTTATTTATTTTATTTTATTTATTGTAATATCACAGCTCCTCTGCATTTGTTTAACTTGCATCCACATGAAACACAGCTGGCTTATTTACATCATAATATTTTCCCATAAGTGCTTCTGCTACTGATGTTTTAACCATTCCAAAACATTCTTCCTTTTCACAACTCCCATTTTTGGTTAGGTCTTGTTCTCGCAGCTTTATTGGAAGCATACCTTCATGAAAATGGGTGATTGGTAAAGGCATTAATGTGTGTGTTTTTAACATTGTTAAATATGCAGTTAGTCTACTTAACTTGCATGCAATCATTGAATTCAGCTCCTTTAAGCATATTCAACATTTTAAACAACTAACCTATTTAAACTTCTTACTTGTTTAAATTAACATTCAGGAAGGACCATTTACAGCAAGGAAACCAAGACATAGAAAGTAAAACTTTATAGTCACTGCCTCAGTCATGTGAATGTGAATGGGCACATTGCCACCTCTTTGTACATCTATTTACTTTTTTTTATCATGAAAAAGTTCTCTGACTGCATCTTTCAACTCAGGATAACTCAGGATTCATGTAATCAAGCACTTGCACACAGTCTGAATGATGAAAACAAGCATAGAATGAATAATTTAAAAAAATGATTTAACCTGACTTTCCTTGCCATATACTACAACATTTTGTTAAATTACTTCTATCCATCATTAAATTTACTTTATTATACAAAGACATGCATCTGGAGCATTTCTCCATGGACCTCCGCTGAAAATTGTCTCGTTCCAAGTCAGACTTTCCCGGTAAACAAATGTTAAATAAATAAATAGTTTCAGCATTTCTAGTTAAACATGCAGACTCATAAATTATAAAAAATACCACTTTTGTGCAAAAAGTAAGTAGAAAATTGGATAATTTGTGGAAAAAGTATGAGTGCAGTTTTTCAGGGGTGCTGCACATGTGCTAAGTGCATTTTCAGATGGGCAAACGAGATTTGTTCATATAGAGTCAAATTTGTTAATAACAAAAGAATTTGGAGTGAAACATTTAATGAATATGTTTATGGCAAAGAGAAATAAGTGGAGACATATCCCAAATTCTTGCAAAGCATATACAGTAAGTCTTTGTAGAAGCCATCTCCAAGATTATATTGTGTATTGTTTAATTTGTAGAAATATAATATTCAAGTGAGATACAGACCAAGCAAGAAATTCCATATATCACACATGTTAAGTAGAGTATATTTAGCATAACAGGATGAAGAGTTACTACAGTAATTAGATTTTCTATCAATGAAGTTCGCCTTTTACTTCAGAGAGGACATACATTGTGTTCAAGGAGTAGTGCTCATTATGTACCAGCTAACAGAAAGACGGCCAAAACACGAATTACATGGCTTCATAGAAAAGTGTAAGGAAAGACCATGAGACACATTTGCTGACAAATTATGCTGTCAAGGACAAAGATGTTCAGAACTATAATGTGTGTATTATTATTTAACACAGCAGCATTATAAGAGAAGAAATGCTGTTGTTGTATGCAGTACTGGTCAGGCACTGAGTAGATGGGAACTTGTTTCAAGTTAAAGACTGCATATACTTAATGTAAGGAGATTTTTTTGCAAGTACCCTGAAGTGATTAAATTAATAGACCCTTCATTAAGAAGTGGGTTGAAACCACCTTTTGCAAGACAAGACCTTCATGATGTTCTTATATCAGACAATGGCTCATAGTTCAAGAGTACAAAATTTGAACTTGAATGGGAATTCAAGCACATTACTATATGCCCATTTGATTTTGTGAGAGACAGGTAAACATAACTATCTAGACATTGAAGAATGTGATGGAAAACTAGCTATAATTACTTTTGTCTTGCAGGTCTAGAATATAGGAATATTCCACTGCAAAATCTTGCCATGTCAGTTATATCAAATTGGTCAGAGATTACTACTGGTGTTCCATTGAAGGCCGTTTTAGGTGTTATATCTTTCAGCTTTGTATTTTCTGCTTTGCCTAATAACAGCAATTTTTGGTTGCTTAAATATGCAGATTACATTAAAAATGAAGCATTTTAACATGATGGAAATTCACCCCGGGGATCATGTCAGTCGCCCTGTAGACAGGGGTCCAGGGAAGTAAATATTGTGGGAGGAAATATCCAGGGAATTGTTATGGCTAGGCTTGTATAGGCCCTAGGGCCGATAACCTAGTACCAACCTATGAACCTATTATTATCAGATTATCTAACTTTCAATTCATATGTGTCTGAACTATTTAAATGGTTAAATAAAATAAGTCTCAATATCAATCTAGCTAAGAGTGATGATATGTATTTTGGTCATTTCAAACTTAAACAACCATTTTATTTTAGGAAATCATGTTATGCATGAAGTTACTGATCACAGACCCCTTGGTGTATATATACGTTCTAACAATATCTAAAAAATGCGTGTGTTGTTAAGGCAAAGGCCAAGAACTGGTGCATTCCTAATGAAATTATTTACAATGTACAATGGACTTATAATTGAATACAGTCTCTCTGTATTTGAAAGTGTTCAAAGGAAAGTCAGTAAAAGAATTATGGAGTGCAGGACAACCACATATGAGGAATATTTAGAAAAACAACTTATTTTCTATCAGTTATCACTGGTTACATATCAAATCATCCATTTAATGATAAAAAATCTTGACATGTTTAAATACTTATTTGTTACAATTGGGATTAACTTCTTGAGGGGCAAATTATGTTCTTCAAATAACAAAATTCAGATCAACTTTTAGATTAGTTTTTATTACTCAAAGTATTGTGTGATCATGGAACAGACTATCATTACAAGTAAGGAAAAGTAACTCACTAGAATCATTCAAAAAGTCTTTAGATACTTGATTTGGTTTGAATGTCTACTGTATGATCTTGGAGCCTGTGTTATGACAGTCATTGACCTTTACAAAGCTTACCAGAAATTATGAAACTAAGAAACTAGTGGGAAGAAGAGTAAAAAAGCAAATTACAGACATCTGCACTTTTATAAACGCAAGAGAATCATGCCAAGGTAAAAGAGATAATAGAATGAAATAAAGAGAGAAATGCTTCTATGATAAGTTCTTCAGAATACTTTCAAAACTGCAGAGAAGTGATAGAGTGAGAATACAGCAATCTTGTAAGGATTAGCAGCCAGCAAACTAAACCTGTAGCAACTGTTCAAGAAGCTGAACTGACATACACTATTGTTCAAGGAGAAGGTGCATACCTGCCATGCATTCATAAGCAACTAGAACTGTTCCAAAAGAGATGAGAAATCCTGAGAAAACAGTTCCAGATTTAGAAGATCATTAAAAATACAAGCCAAATATGTTGATATTTTAAATAATGTAATCAAAAAGACTGAATATTTGCATTCCCACCAAATTGTCTAACGAATGTGAATAAAGATATGATTTCTTGTAAAATTCCCTTGTTATGCTTAGTGTAATTAATGATACTTTACAAAATATGTATAATATATATATATATATATATATATATATATATATATATATATATATATGGATCTACTTTTCTTCATCGAAAATACACTTGTTCGAAAAAGTAACTAGATCCCCACTTCAGCGAAAGTGCACTTCAATGAAACTGCACATTTGCTGAAGTATAGTCACCGGATCACTATCCCAAAGAGAAAACACACAAAAAAGCATCTTTTGCAGGGGGGGAAAGCCCCCCTGCACCCCCCACACCCACCCTACTTTAATATTCTCACTCCAAGATCACACTACAGTGGGGAAAAGGGAATAATCCCTTATCCCCACTGTACCACGATCTCAGCACTAGTTTGCTTAGTTGTACATCAACATTAAATGTTGATGTACAACTAAGATTACATGCAAACTGCATGTTTTTATAACTACTTTTTTGTTTTTTTTTTCTTATTTTTATCTTCACATGAAAGTGCATTTTCGACAAAATGCACTTTCGCGGAAGTGCACTCATGAATTTATTTTTTATTGAAACGTAAATTCATTGTAGTGACTTGATCCCATATACACACACACGCACCCACACATACACACACACACACACACACACACACACATATATATATATATATATATATATATATATATATATATATATATATATAATATATGTACATATTTATCATGATAAAAGACACAAACACACACATGCTTACACATACATATAAACCTACACACATGTACACACACAGACACACACACACAAACTAACTTCATGGCCACAACAACTCAGAGAAGAAACAATTCTGACAAAATAATGAAATTACTGTGAATACGTGAATCAGAAGTGATTTCCTACAGGAAACAGTGATTGCAGTTATCTACAGCTGCACTATTTACTAATTGTAGCACATAGAAACTATAAAAAATATCACCGATTTTACCTACTGAAACTCCTCTGTACTAGAATCATATAATTTTAAAGAACTAAAGTCAAGAATGTGGCCTAAGGATGTAGCCAAGATGGTTACTTGAGAGCAGTAACTGGTGAAAGCTCTGTGACTGAAAACTTTTGTCTGGCAGAAAATATAATAAAAATACAATTTGGAGATACTTGTTAGCTAATTTTATTAATTAATAAAGCAAAGATTTATAGCTTCAGGTGTTTCAAAAACTGTATTTTTCTGCCAGAATTTCAACTGCTTGGTTAAGAGTGAGGAGACGTCAACATGGATCACTCAAGAAATCTCAGGATTCTTGTATTAGCAAGTACATGCAGTCACTAATATCTAGTATGCAGGATATAGTAATTAAAATAGACAAAGTGGATACCAAACTAGAAAGTTTCAAAGAAGAGAACAGTAAGAACATGGAACATTTAGAAATGCTTATGAAAAAACAAAACAAAACAAAATGCATAAATCATCAGTATAGAAGAAACTTTAAATAATCATGAAGGAAGAATAACTGAAGGTAAGTCTCAGACTTGAATTTCTTCTCAAACAGAATAACTGGCTCATAGAAAAACTCTGTGATTTAGAAAACAGACTGAGACAAAATAACTTAGAATTTATGGTATACCTGAAAACTATGAGGGAGCTAGTATAATAAACTTCTTAACTACCTGGATCCATAAATCTTTAAATCTACCTGAAACTTTATCTTTTGGAATTAAAAGGCACATAGATCCTTGAGAGCACATTTGAAGAAGAAAAACTCACCACCACATTCAATTATAGTTAAATTCGTGTCTAGCTTAGAAAAAGATCAAATATTAAAAATATCATGGCCCAACCCACCTATTAAAATAGGTGATCGTGTAGTCTGATTGGACAATGATTAGTCCAGTAAATTAATTACTAAATGAAAATGCTGTATACCACTGATTAAGGAATTTAAAAAAGAATGATATTAAAGCCACTTAGTGGTTCCTGCAAAGATCAATTTTTTTCTGATAAAACCAAAATATTTAACACACTTAAGGAGGCATCCACTTTTGTAACACCAATAAAATACCTAATAATACTGAAGAAATGGAGTGGAACAGCATATCCCTGAAGAGACAGAGTGGGCGGAATTCCTGGAAAACTGCTCCTAAAATTAAAATGCCTAAAAACAAGTGACTTTCATTTTCTGATTACAGGACTTTTATTTTCTGAAACAATGGATTTACCCTTTAAGTAAAAAGGTTTTTACAGGGCTTTAAGCTTCAAAAAATATATAAGTCTGCATTTATGTTTCAAGCTAAAACATTTTTCACAACAAGCAATATAAATGGTTAGTTTTATTACATTTACAGTGAAGGACTTAAGTAAACTTCTAAGTGTATTTCTAAATGTTAAACAAATACTTCCTGTAAGAGAATGTCATTACAATTGGTAACTTTAAGACTATATAAATTAAGAATTTTATTTTATTTTTGAACTGTGTTTAGTATGTGCATGCTGAGTTAACTGAATGTCATATCTAAGTAATATGCTAATTAGAAGTGATAAAGTGCTGGTGATTTTGTTTTCTATGTTCCCATGTAACACATTCCTTTCACATGTCATTTACAAAGCAACTGACACTTAGAGAAAGCTTGCGAACAAAAGAATGTTCAATTTCTGTCAGAATGCTGGATTCTTCCTACCTTGACCTGTTCTGAAGGCAGTCTAGGTCAGAATTCATCACTGATTTCTGGGAAAAAAGAAAATAACTTTCCTTTTCTTTCTTTTCTTTTTCAACTATATATGTAAGAAATTTACTCAACCTTTTTTTTCTTTTCTTAGAAGTGAAGAATTAGTAAGACAAAAGCTATAGTAATGTTTATACTGAGATGTAACACGTAATTTGCTTACATTTTGCATGTTAATAGCTTATGCTGTAGTGTTATTAAATTTGTACATATTAAACTGCAGTGGTGGTGCTGCAGTAGCATTGTCGCCTCACAGTAAGATGCTGTCTGGTTCGATTCTCAGCTAGAGTGTCTTCTGCGTGGAGACATGTGTGAATGGGCATACCTTCGTTGAAGGTTGTGCACCAGGGATGGTAACTCGGCACGTAAAAATCAACTACCAATCATTAGCGGACCAGAGTTCCACTGTGGCGACCCCTAACCGGGAAAAGCTGAAAGAAGACACACACACAATTGAAAGATGTAAAATTAGATGATTGTTACTGATTAGAACAGCTTTAAAGAACTAAGAAGAATGAGAAATTTATAGAGGACTTTAACAGCTGCTGTATGCTGTGATTTGTCATTTTTACATGCTATAATCAAATTCTGATGTCAGTATGTGAAGCTTAGATCAGAGCAACAGTTCACAATGGCTAAAAACATACATTAAAATTAAGCAAGTAGGAATTCTTTTACATATAATCAAGATTACCTGTAATCTATAATTAATAAGAGTAAACATTTTATGATTAATATGCAAGTGCACAACAAATGAAATATTTAATATGTAAGATTAATAAAAGAGCAGTATCAGTAAGTTAAGAAACATCTATACATACTATAATGTTTAATAAAGAGCTGATGACTAAATAGCTCTTTGATGGGAGAGTTTAGAAATACAAGATATATAGAATAGGTTGAATAATAGTGGGAAAATAAGACAGAAAATATATTTAAGTAACAAACTGCTTTTAAGAAGGATGTCTGTTACTTATACTTGAATATGACAGAATGTGCATGTACAAAAACTCATATAATTTACATAGAAAATCATGTGAAAATATTTTAAAGTAATCCAGAAGCTGAAATCTGAAGCTTGGTCATTTGAACTTTGAAACTTTTCACGTGTTGTGTGTTATTAGATTCACTACCTGAAATAGCTAATTTCATAAGTTAAAGCTGAAATTTGTGTGATTTTTTTTTTTTTGCTAAATCAGTGTATCCATTTTGATAGAAAGTAAAGTATATTTTTCAATATGTTTGAATCTGGAAAGGGAGAATGGGGTTTGAATTAAACATATTATAACTGCTGAATTCAATATAGACTGCAAATATTTTTTTTGACTCCCTAGAAATAGCAAGACATTCTCTTCAGCCTCAGTAATGTACATATTTTATGAACTAGCTAAAGGATTTTTAAATATTTTGATATTTGTTATGTTAAGAGTGTCACACAGTTTTCAGATATAGACACTTGCACTTTAAACTTAATTCAGAGCTTTTGTTAGATCTATAAAATATGTTTGTGCCTTTTAGAATGATAACTATATATGTGCAATGATTTCCCTTTTGTATTATAGTTTAGTATGATAAGATTACCTGTCACCTGTAAGTTTATAGATGTCTTTATCTCTTCAGGTCCCACTCTGTTATACTTATTTATTTAGAGAGCTAGTTATAATAATGCTGAGTGAGCGAATAATTTTAGGAATATTTAATGGGTAATTTATACTACTATTACATAAATGGGTATATAATATATTATTTGTTGGATTATTAATATTTGTGATTTATAGAAGAGGATTATTAAACTTTTATGTAGTAATTGGGGAAATCTGATCTGTAATATATAACAATAAGTATACTGTTTTTTTTTTTTTGCTTATTTTTACTAGTTATTGATTATTTAAGCCATTTATAGCACTTTTTATTGTCTGCTGCATACTTTTTACTGTATTTTATTGCTATAAACTGATCTGCACGGTTGTACTTAAATTGTCTGCCTTACAGGGCCTGATAAATAAGGTTTTACTATCACACTGTTTGTAAAGCTTTTTAGCTATTTTCACTGTGTGAAATGTATTAACTGGAAAATGTCATCATTTGTTAATCATCTGTTTGTTTGTTCTGATTTCCTGCCAAGGAGTGTATCATATAACTGATTTGTTTGCAGTTAAGAGCATTATTTAGAGTCTCCTTGCCCCTTTATCTGTTTAAAACTTTCATTTAGTGACTCACTGCTTTTTTCCTGCCGTGATAAACATTTTTGTAGTGTTTTCTGCCTAAAATAGTGTAGCTAGTAGCTGTAGTATAGTTTCCCATCCTCCCTCCCTGTTGGTGTCTTGCTCTTATATTTGGTAGCTTTGTAGTTGCCTACCCCTACTGAAAATTTGATCTGAGACACTTCTCCCAGTCTAGTGTCATTAGCTCATTCTACATAATACAGAGAGAACATTTGAGAAGGCAACCCACTTAGTTTCTTAACCTTGAATTATCTTCCATTCCTCCTTTCTCCCTTTCCACTTTATATAAAAAAAGCTTTGCTAGAATCTACCATTGCTAGAATCTCCTTGTGTTCTGACTGAGTGTACTTCTCAAACAATCTGGAAATATAGAGCTGATAAGTATATTTCTTGGCACTTTTTAACTGTTCAGAGTTCTGCACTGTCTTTATTTTTGATTGAATTATTTATATATTTGCTGGCATTGTTTTCTGATACTCTAAGTACCTCCATTTTGATTTTTCCTAATTTACTGCTTTCTGCACTTGTTTTTAGTCATGTTTTAAATTTAATTGCATTTATTTAAACTGTGATTGCTGTAATATTGCTACATACTCAAGTGTGTTAACTTGCACTACATTTGAATTGTTTTTAATGCTATTTTAGCTGCTTTTCTGTAAAAAAAAAGTTCTAACTTGTTTCCCACCTTTCCTGTAACTAGTCTAGTCCATAGGTTCATAGGTTCATACTAGGCTATCTGCCCCAGGGCATTTATAAGCCTAGCCAGAGTGTGTTTGGCTTTCACCACCCATTTTAAATTAATTTTGCTATGCCCTTTTTTGAGGTTAGTATACTGTGCCTCTGTCTAACAGTGACACAGAAGTGATACCCGGGGTAAACCTACGATCTCCCATCCACTCAACAAGATTCCTCTTGAAGAGAGTCAATGAGGGACTCTGCCTAACCTGGACTGGGATTTCATTGCAGAGTGTAGGGAGCCTCTATTTGCTCTATCCAGGACTCTTTGTAAGCTTCTGAGCCCCCCAAGCCTTTCTGTATTGGAGGGAAGCCTTCTAGCTTATCAGTGAGAGTGGTAAGCACTAGGTAGACTATCTACCACAAGATAATTGGTTTCTGGCCCAGAAATTGTAGTTTATTGGCCATTTGAGCAGTTCTTCCATCCCTTTCAACTTTCTGGTTTAAAAGCCCATGTCTGAGCTTGTTTTCCACCTTTCCTATAACTAGTCTAGTCCAGATACAGATTTGCTGTATCCAGGACTGTTTGTAAGCTTCTGAGCCCCCCAAGCCTTTCTGTGTTGGAGGGAAGCCTTCTAGATTATCAGTGGGAGTGGTAAACACTAGGTAGCCTATCTAACACAAGAGGAGAGGTTTCTGGCCCGGAAATGGTAGTTTATAGGCTGATTGGGCAGTTTTTACAGCCCTTTCAACTTTCTGGTTTAAAAGCCCACATTTGTACAGGCTTGCATTTGTAGCTGAAGTAAACTATTACTGGTGCCAGAAAGTCTGATTTTATTTATTTTATTTTATTTTACATTTGTTGACCGGGCTAGTCTAACTGGATATATGTCCATTTTCAGTAGAGGTTCGGGGAGAAAAGCTCCAAAGGGTGCAATAGTATCATGACTTACAATATATGCAATAGCAGGAAGTTACATTAAATAAATGTAGAACAGGTATAAACATGTGTACAGAGTTGGCTAGAGAAAAAAATAAAAAAAAAAAAACTTAAGATGACATATCATACAAAAGACAAATAAGCAAGATTTGTTAATTTTACATCAAATGGCAGGTTACAGGTATACAAACTTATGCTTACTTACAGCAAGGTAGAGGATGAAAACTTTTAGAGTAAGTAACACTATGATCGAGCTGAGAAGAACTCTACTTTAGCACATAGGTAGTGGTTATTGTTCAAGTTATCAGTAGTAGACAACGTAGGACAGAAATAGAGGAGAAATAAAGGGAGTGGGAGATAGGGAAAAAGAAAAAAAAGTTAGATGATAGTCAGAGTTAGAGCAGGGACATAGCCAGTGTGTTTTGAGGTGTTCCTTAAGATATTTTTTGAAGAACAGTGTGGAAGAAAGAGAAGAGAGTTCATTAGAAAGCTGGTTCCAGGTTTTTCCCACTGTGTTTGAGAATAATGAGTCTCCAGCCTTGTTGTTAGATTTGGTAGTGGAAACTAGAACCTTATTAGATGAGCTGTCTAAATCTTTTCATCTATCTTTCTGTTCTGTCTTTAATTCTTCTGTTGCTTCCTACTTGTCTAAAGCTGGTTTTGTGGTATTGTCATCTATAATTCAAAAGTGGAAATAATAAATACTGCTGTCGTCCAAAGGTCTGCTTCCAGATATATCCAGCCAAATATCCAAAAATAACAGGAGAAGACCACCACGAGGTAAAACATAAACTGATTTTAATATGAGAATAAAAACAAACGCTTTCACGTGTAATAGGACATGCTTCCTCAGGTTTTAACAACAATAAATCTCAAGAAATATATATACATGCCAAGCTTGAGCCTCATAGGTTAATAGATTAATTGATCTAATTAATGATGAATAAAGGCAAATGAGCAGCTCAATGACTCAGAGCTGCTCTCTAGAAATCAAGACCTCTTGATTTCATAGAGTCGCCACAGTGAAACACTTCAAATCAAAAATCAGAAATGATGGCTGACGCTACTAGAGCATCATGCCCTGTCTATATGTTGAACAAAACAAAATTAACAATTGCTATAAATATAGTCTTAATACATTCAAAAGCAAGAACTTGAAATATAAAAATAAGTGAATAGGCTTGTATGCATAACAAAATTGTGCAAAAATAAAATAAAATAAAAATAAAAATAAATTACAACCCAATAAACAACATGTCTGAACATTTAATTATCTGCGTGCAACTAATTTAAATTTAAAAGTCTATTTTTGGCAACATAATGGTATAGCAACACATCTGTTTTTGTAGCCTAAAAACTCTATTCCGTGTCCACTCTCCAGGTCATCTCAGACATTTTCTGCTTGCCTCCCACTTTGCATGTTGTGTTACCACCATTTTCCCTCCTTTTCTTACCAGTCTGCTAGTTTGTTTTGTTTCATTTTTTTAGCCTTCTTAGAAGGCTTTATTCACTTCATTTTCATCTTGCCAGGTATACCAGGAGAGGACTTCCTTAAAAATGCCAAGCCTGATATATATTCTGAGCCTTTTAACAAGACATATTCTCCCTCTCCTGACATTCCCTAATTGAGTCGCCCAATTTATTCTTATCACAACTTTAGTTTCCCTAGCCCAGTAATTTCACTGGTTATGATGTTTGTGATTTCATTTGAATAGCCAGCTGTCTTTTTGTTGTTGTGGTGTTTATTACTTAAATTACTTGTAGCTGTTGTTAAATTAGTGGCTAAATAATATAAAAGTCACTGTTTTCCCTGTTTCTGACTTACATCACAGCATCTTATTTAGTCTATCAAATCTCTTCCAATAATTCCTATTCTATGTACATCTGACATCACTCCACTAGAGAAATCAGAATTGTTATGTCCATTTTCACCATGTTATATTTACTCTGTAAGGGCTGAACTTTGTTGCTTCTCTGAGAAATGGAACTGGAACACAGCAGAACATCCTTGTCAAAAGTAAGTTCAAAAGTCTGAGTCTGAGTAGTTTTAACTTATTTGTTTTATTCCCTAACAAAGTGAGTCCTTATGAAAGATAAACTGCATTAAAATGGCAATTAAAGTGATCTTTAATAACAGCATACTTCCCGATTAAAAGCATGCTTAAAGAAGAATTTGTGTCTTCTTAATTCAGCTTACTGGTATTCTTTAGTTGTTGTCACCCCAGCAAGACAGGTTAAATGAGCAGTCAACAATACTTCCTATTACACTCAGGTAAATATTACTGTGTAATGTCATTTACATGATGGCTTTCAACAAAGATTGCTTTAAATTCTGGCAAATTAATCAGGCAAAAGTGCTAATAATTTATAACCCCAGCTATCTTCCTGAATTCCACTTGAGTTAATCCATTTAGCCCACAAGACATCTCTACTCTTACTCTTTTTGTCTAATTTTCAGATTCAATTAACGATGACCACTGGCTATCCAGAGGATGACATGAGGCAACATGGTGACATCCCATGGGATGTTCCCAATGACCATTGGATGGTGTGGCCTAGCTTCACCAGAAGGGAATGCTAGGATGAAAGAAGAAAAAAAATCTACCACCTGAGAATGGCAGCCATTACGTAACATTCACATTTTACTACATGAGATAATATGAAACGACTGAATAGACTGACTAGAGAGCTGGAGTTGTTGGATTGCTAGGTATAAAAATCAGAGTTCTATTCCACCAGATTTCTAGTAATTGTAGTTTATTTCATAGTAATATGGTGAGCAACACAGTATAATATCAGTATATATAAATGTCACAGCAGCATGTTCAAACTGATATATGGCAGCACAATATGTCAAATAACTGTAGGTATGAAAGTCTTGAACCAAAATTTAATTGAGAGCTCTATTCTCAAACTTACATATTATATTACATCTTGTTCAGTAACTTTCTTCTTGTAGCAGTATCCACCCCTTCAACCTTGATTCCCAGGCCTTTTACCATCCAAACAGTACTTATTATTTCAGGTGCCTAACGTTGTGTTCTCTGTCTCTGCAAAGGCTTCATATTCCATTGAGAAATCACCTGCATTCCCTTAAGAAAAACACATAGTTTTCCCTTGAGAGCTGTTATTCCTGTATGTCTCATGCTTAGCCTGAGGATTATCTCACAAACCTTTCTTTTCTACTGAAACTGATTTTACTGAAACTGTTTGTATAAAATGACAACATATGCCTATCTTTATATTTTCAGGCCTATTCTAGTATATTTATTCTACATTTTGTCTAACAACCACTTTTAAGTGATGAACCTCAATCGTACAGTAGGGAACTAGAGGGAAAAATGTAATCATTTTATTAATGACTACCCCAGTTCCTTTTGTACCAGGCCTGCTATGGCAGCATATAATGACATGTAAATCATCCATTTCTTCCTTAGCACTTTAAGTAATTTAAGTAAAATATTGTTTGTATTCCCTATAATTCTTCCATGTTTTTATTCTCAAATCATTTTCTTAAAACCCTTCACTCCCAGTATGTTACCTTTAAATAAAACTCTACGTGTAGGAGATTAACTGAGCCACTGATAAGGCATCTGGCTGCTCTCGAAAATGACATTTCTGTGTGTTTCAGGGGATACAAATGGGAACTCCTCCTCCTAGGAATAAATATATTCAGTTTAACATATCAGACAAGACAAAAAAGAAACAATACATATACAACAGTTAGACAATACTCTGGACTTTTCCAGTTTCATCACAAAAATGCAGGATAGTGTCTGCCATAACAACAATGGGTTCACATCATCACTTATGTGCTATTTCACATTGTAACATTAGTAACAAGAGGTACAGCAACAGAAATAGCAGTACCTGTGTGCAAACTACAGTTCCAAAGAAGGGTGGACGTGTGTGTGTGTGTGTGTGTGTGTGTGTGTGTGTGTGTGTGTGTGTGTGTGTGTGTGTGTGTGTTTATGTTTTAGGGTATCCCTGAGCACTGATAGCTACACTTAATTTTAATGGAAATCAGTAACAACAATGCATTTTCACATACAAAACTGTAATTCAGTTTATAAAACTGGAAAGGGATGGATAAGCTTTGCAAGGTCAAATAAGATTTTTTTGGTGCATACCTCTCAACCTGGAAACATCAAAAAATCTGGACAAGCCCATGAAAAATAGGTACAAATCTGTATGCTGATTAACATGAAATCTGCATACATAATTACATAACCCCATCCACTCCAATGGAATTGTGGGATACCAACGTTCAAATGCAAACTGAAGAACAGACAACCAAAATATGGCACCAGAGTCCCCCTGTAGCCATTCCAATGTCCCATGTCCTGGCTATTTTGCCCGATTTACCATAAACACTAGTGTGTGCATACTGCTTTACTTTTATTGCAATTATTTGGATTTTATTTTTACATTTTATTGCACAATGCGCAAACACTAAGAGACATCTGCTAAACAAAGCAAGCAATACTGTCTCGCAATGAAAATAGACTTAGCATTAAAACTTCTCTGCCCTTGAAACTCACATTATTTGAAACAGCATTGAAACCCTCACCACATCCAAAGAAAATGCATCTGGCCAGTGGTGGGTAAAGATTACCTTTGGGCCATTTTCAAATCATAGGCCTCTTGCACACAAAACAAAAAACATACATGTGTTCTTTAAGATACCTTCCTGACTTTATTAAATTATATTCCTTGTATAATACAGCACACGTGTTAGACTTAGTGCACATTTTAAATTTATTTTTTGAACATTTTTCCAGTAGGCAATGAAACAAAATGCATGAACCAATAATGACAAAACTGCCCAATTCAAAACATTTCCATCATAAAAGTCTACTTCCACACACACAATATATATATATATATATATATATATATATATATATATATATATATATATATATATAGAATGACAGTAGTATAAGTCATAGGCATCTTGCACAGTTTCTCATACTTATTTTCAATTTCAGTTTTTTTTTTGGGGGGGGGACAAAAGGCCAAAAACCAGGGACACATTTTAAACATTGCTTGTATAATTTTGGAAAGTTGCTAGAATAAAATATTATGTTACTACCATGCATTTCACTGCCATGTCTTGAACCCAGAACCCTGTGCAATACAGTCAGAGCAACATACCACTATGCCAAATCAGCAGTTTCCCTGAAAGATAGGAAGACTGAAACTTAAATGGCTATCTTTTAGTGAATTCAGTTCTCACTTCTCACCATAGCTCTCAACGTCTTAGCACACAAAAACTGGACAAAGCCAATAATGGGGGAATACAGCCCCAAAATAGGAACAAATCTCAAATACTGATCTTATAAACTTAGAAAATTGGTAGAATAAAAGGTTTTGTGTTACCATTTATTTTCTGAAGAATATGAAGTCTGAAATTCAAATGTCTGTCATTACTGAATTCAGTCCTTCACTGATTTGCCACAAAAGTCCTGAAAACCACAGATTTTATGAGGAACAGAAGAAAAATACGAGGCATAAATTCACAAGTGGTGGTGGCTAGGGACTTTAGGCTCTTTTTACCTGTACCCAAGGTGCAGGGTTTGAGCCTGAGTACCTCTAGCCACCAGGTATATTGATACACACACACAAATACTGATCTTATAAACTTAGAAAATTATGAAGTCTGAAATTCAAATATGTGTCATTAGTGAATTCAATCCTCCACTGATTTGCCTCAAAAATCCTGAAAACCACAGATTTTATGAGGAACAGAAGAAAAATATGAGGCATAAGTGGTGGTGACTAGGGACTTTAGGCTCTTTTTACCTGTACCCAAGGTACAGGTTTTGAACCTGAGTACCTCTAGCAACCAGGTGTATTCACACACACAAATACTGCTCTTATAAACTTAGAAAATTATGAAGTCTGAAATTCAAATGCCTGTCATTAGTGAATTCATTCCTTCACTGATTTGCCACAAAAGTCCTGAAAAAAACACAGATTTTATGAGGAACAGAAGAAAGATATGAAGCATATATTCACAAGTGGTGGTAGCTAGGGACTTTAGGCTCTTTTTATCTATACCCAAGGTACAGGGTTTGAGCTTGAGTACCTCTAGCCACCAGGTATATTCACACACACAGACACACACAAACACTGATCTTATAAACTTAGAAAATTATGAAGTCTGAAATTCAAATGCCTGTCATTAGTGAATTTAGTCATTCACTAATTTGCCACAAAAGTCCTGAAAACCACAGATTTTATGAGGAACAGAAGAAAAATTTGAGGCATAAATTCACAAGTGGTGGTGGCCAGGGACTTTAGGCTTTTTTTACCTATACCCAAGGTACAGAGTTTGAGCCTGAGTACCTGTAGCTACCAGGTGTATTCACCTGGGGCATTTTCACACACACACACACACACACACACACACACACACACACACACACACACACACACACACACATGCACGTATGCACACAGACATGCACACACACACATCTTAAAACACCTTCAAAACAGCATGATACAATACCTCAAAGCAGTCCAGCATGCTCGCTCAAGTAGCTCTGCACAGCAGTTCATTCCTGGGCATTTCAGTTGCTCGTTCTTCAAACAACATGATACGATACCTCAAAGCAGTCCAGTACACTCACTCAAGTAGCTCTGCACAGCAGTTCAGTTCCTCCTTTCCCACTCGCAGAAGTAAACAGTCCTTCCTGTGAAGTTCAGTTCCTCGTTCTTCAATTCCCACTTGCAGAAAATTTGAAAGAAAAGTCCTTCCCGGGCAGAAATCGAAAATGTGTGCACGTGAGCCCTTGAGCTCAATTCCGACAGGCTGACGGAGCTGACATCATTGTGTAAATGATGATGTCAGCTCAAAAAGCAAAAAAAAAAAATTTAAAAAAGCTGGGAAAATCAGAAATGAAGGGGTGCCACTCGGGAATTGTCGCACCTCATTATTTGGACCCCAAAACTTGGTAAAAACTGAGTAATTCAGTACTGTTGGGAGGTATGTATTGGTGTAAAACAAAACAAAAAATGATAAATGTTCTTCAGGCAACTTTTCTGGTGCACATAAAGAGGTATAGGCAACAAAGGTTGGAAAACAGAGAAACCTAAGTATGATATGATGAAAAAAAATCATATCAGTAAACCTAGCCTCATGTCACTCACACAGGAGTGGTATGTTTAAAAAATAAGCATTACAAAAACAGGATTACCACAGGTCAGAGATGTCTCAGCAGAATGAAAAAAAATAAGGCAAGTGTAGTAACCTAGAGGTCTAGACACTTCATGATATTTTTAACCAGTGTAGAACCTAGAAATGCAGCATTTGAAGCATAATAAGAACACACAATACCAGATGTCATGGATTTTTTCTAAATTACTGGTAGAAAATGACAAGTGATATTTGCTGTTCTATATTCTAAGAAAACTGAGATGTGATTACTGATCAAATAACTTGCCAAGATAATAAGTTCAGTGCCCATTGCCAGGCAGTCATAAGGCAGTGCGATCACTTGGATCTATTACTTTGCAATGCCCTTAAGCTAAATAGAAAAGCTGTGCCTTGGCATTATTAACAGAAATCTTATTTTTGTGTGGGTTTCTGAGCATGTGCATGTGTTGCTGCTTTCACAGAGATGCATTTACTGGGATGGCCACAACTAGCATAGCAGTCTGCAAAAAGTACAGTTGCGTACTCTTACCATAAATGTAGATGTTCGAGTGTGTTCACTGTTGCAGTCATCACTGTAGGGTTCTTCCTGCCAGCAGTAGCCCCTGATCAGCCAGAATCCCAAAGTCTGGATTGGGCACGAGCTGAGGTCGCATTTATCCTGACTTGAATGCGCCGGAAGGTATAAAGACCTCAGCTGATGCCATTTCCCCAGTTTTTCTTGCCCCAGAAGTCAGGTGCCCAGAAAGAAAAGGCTAAAAAAGAAACCATGCCCAAAACCACAGCAGCCAAAATACCTTATAACAGACAATACTCAAGGAAAAAACAAAAGAGGGGATAGGAGGGAGGGTAACCCGGACTGCAACAGTGAACACACTTGAACATCTACATTTATTGTAAGAGTACACAACTGTACTATGTCCTTTGTGGTTCACTGTTGCAGTCATCACTGTAGGGTTGAGTCCCAAAGGTAAGAAAGGGTGGCTGGAGGAGAAACAGAGGAAGCGGTCACAAAACCTTGCAAAACCTGCCCTGGATTTAGAATAGAGAGGGAGGTTGTAATGCTTAGAAAAAGTATGTACAGATCTCCAAGTAGCAGCTTCCAAAATATCCTTGGTAGGAACCCCACAAAGAAAAGCTGCTGAAGTAGCAGTAGCCCGGGTAGAATGAGTCCTAACATTAACAGGAACCGGATTGCCATGATAAGAGTAACAGAACTTGATGCAATGGGCAATCCACTTGGAAACAGTTTGCTTAGTGATTGCTTTGTCCTGAACAGTAGGCGCATAAGCGACAAACAACTGATCAGATTTCCGGAATATATTGGTCCTGTCCAGGTATAGACGAAGCTGTCTGTGCACATCTAGAGAATGCAAAAGACTTTCTTCCTCACTTTGAGGATTAGGATAAAAGGTAGGCAAATGAACAGACTGATTCAAGGCCACTGCCAAAACCACCTTAGGCATAAATGTGGGATTAATCCGTAGAGATACCCTGTCCTGATGAAAAATAAGGAAGGGTTCCACAGCCATGAGTGCTTGCAATTCCGCAATTCTTCTAGCAGAGGTAATAGCTAAAAGAAAAACAGTTTTCCAAGACAAAAATTTTAAATCCATGGAAGCTGCACGTTCAAAAGGAGACAAAGTTAATTTCTCCAAAACATAGTTAAGATCCCAAGTGGGAACAGGAGCCCTTATAGGGGGCCGAATATTCTTAGCCCCTCTAAGAAATTAAGTAATGGATGAGAAAAAATTGGAGGATCCATATCGTAATGTGCAGAAATAGCAGAAGCATGAAGCTTAATAGACGAAAAAGATAGGTCCATATGTAATAACTCTGTCAGATACTGTAAAATCAGAGGAATGTTCAGAACAGAAGAATCACCACCCTGGACTTGACTCCAGGAGCAAAATCTTTTCCATTTTCCTGCATAAGATTTTATAGTGCTGGGCCATCTAGCTTCAAGGATTACATCCAATACCTGTTTGGAAAGGGCAGAGGTGTTTACAGACCCTGGATCTGCCAGGCAGTTAGATGCAGAGTCATGACATGACTGTGCAGTATCCGGCCGTCCCGTTGAGACAGTAGATGAGGGATTTGAGGCAGAATCCAGGGAGGTTCCTGAACCAAGGTCATCAGAATGGAATACCAAAATTGCTGAGGCCAATTGGGAGCCAGTAGAATCATGTGCGGTCTGTCCTGTTTTATCTTCAGAAGTACCCGAGGTAGAAGAGGAAATGGAGGAAAAGCATATACTGAGAGGTGTTTCCAACTGAATGAGAGGGCATCCACTTTCCATGCTAGTTTGTGGTAGGTCCTTGTGCAGAATGTGGAAGTTGATGATTCTGAGGGGATGCAAAGAGATCTATGTCTGGACATCCCCAAGCCTTTATAATCATCCTGAATATCCGAACATCCAACATCCATTCGTGTGGATCTGAAATGCGTCTGCCAGAGTGTTGTCTTTCCCTGGCAGGAATTGCGCCTATAAGTCGACACTGCAGGTCAGAGCAGTATACCAGAGATTCATGGCTAATCTGTACAGGGGGTAAGAGTGAGAGGCCCCCTGCTTGTTGATGTACCACATCACTGTAGTGTTGTCTGTCCGTATCAACAATTGTCCTGGTAGAAGAAGGTCCCTGAAGGCTATCAGGGCATTCTGTACAGCTAACATCTCCTTCAAATTTATTTGCAGGTGCATTTGTTCCTTCATCCAAACACCCTGAAGACATCTCCCGTGCATGTGGGCTCCCCAGGCATAATCTGAAGCATCCTTTGTCAGAACTTGGTTGGTCAGTGGAGGACAAAAAGGCTTCCCCTTGTTCTGTAGACAGGCTTCGGCCCACCAAAGAAACTCTCGCTGGAGACAAGGCAAAATCGTGACCACTGTTTCCAAACTGTGGTAATGCTGAGACCAGACACTCTTGAGGTACCACTGCAGTTTCCTCATATGCAGCCTTGCATATGGTATTAGCAGAATGCAGGAGGCCATGTAACCCAAAGCCTGCAGAATTTTTCTTGCAGTCAGCTGTTTCAATGAAGTCAGGTGTCGTAAAAAAGAAGCCAGTTGCACTTTTTTGTCTGGTGTCAAGGAAGTCATCTGGGTTGAAGTACTCAGAAGGGCACCCAGGAAAGTAATCTGTTGAGTGGGTACCAGATTTGATTTCTTTAGATTCACTGTGAAACCAAGGTACAGAAGAAGATGCTGCACAAAAGCTAGATGCCGAAGTAGAGTGTCTTTGTCGTCCACTTGAAGAAGACAGTCATCCATATAAGGGTAAATTTGAATCCCCGTCTGTCTGCAAAACACCATTACTGGTGCCAGGCACTTCATAAAGACCTTGGGCGCAGTAGATAAGCCAAAGGGCAGCACAGAGAACTGGTAATGTTTCGAGCCCGCCTTGAAACGCAGATACCTTCTGCACTCTTGCCTTAGAGGAATATGCAGGTAAGCTTCTTTTAAGTCCAAAGTCACCATCCAAGCGTTCTTGCCCAACATAGGCAGCAGCTGCTGCAGAGTGAGCATCTTGAATTTTGGTATATCTAGGAAGGTGTTTAGTACAGAGAGGTCCAGGATTGGTCTCCAAGAATTTTCCTTTCTGAGAACCAGGAAAAGTCTGGAATAAAAACCTTGCCCTATTTCTAAATTTGGTGCCAATTCTATGGCCCTCATAGCCAGGAGGGACTGAACCTGCCATTGTGCCTCTGCCTTCTGATGATTTGGCAGGTCTGGCCAACCGTTCGGTTTTGGCATAGTGTGGAAATGAAATCTGTAACCTCTTGAGACTATGTCCAGAACCCATTTGTCCCAGATTATGTGGCTCCAATTTTGATAAAAAAGAGAAATCCTTCCCCCCAAAGGAGCTTCCAGGAGAGGAGCCCCTGGAACCAGAAAGGGAGAGTCATAAAGACTGTTTTCAGTAGGGTGAGACTTATCTTCACCTCCCTTGGGAGAGGGGGCACTCCACTGCCTATTCCTAAAATGGGACTGTGACTGTCCCCTACCTCTGGAATGCGTGAATCTGCCTCTCTGAGACCTGTCCGAGCCCGGAAAGGACCAAGGTTTAGTTGGCCAGTGTCTGCTAAATCTAAGAGGTTGCACTTGTAGAAAATCCTTAACCATCTGCATATATTTGTCTTTGTCTTCCATTTTCTTCAATACCTCTTCAGCTTTGGACCCAAACAGAACATCGTGCTGCAAAGGGGCATCCAAAAGTTTGGCTTTAATCTGATCCGACAAGCTTTGATCTCTTAACCAAGCATGTCTTCTAATAACAGAGCCAGTTGTTGCAGCCCTACAAGAAGCTTCCAAAGAATCAAAACCACAATGCAGGGTATGTTTACCCACTTGTTCAATAGCATGCAATAAATCCTGTAACTCCTGATTATCTGCACCAATAGACACAGCTGACATTTTTTGTTGAAATGCAGACAAAAGGTATTGCTGATACTTCAGCATATGAAATTGACAGTTCAAAGCCCTAATAGACAATGTAGCAGAAGTATAAACCTTTTACCCCATCTCTCCAAAGCCCTGGACTCTCGGTCAAAGGGAATAGGATTTTTAGCAGAGGCCGCTTTAACACCCTTAGGACCCTGAGAAATTGTTTCCGGATCAGGCGAAAGATTTTTAAAAAGAAATTTATGAGAATCTGGAACCCTATAATACCTATCCGGTTTGGCCGGAGTAGGGGGAAAAGAATCAGGGGAGAGAGAAGCTTCTGAAAAAACATCATCAACAATGTCCAATACAGGGGGAATAGCCAGAGGCTTATGCTGTGGGAGAAGAAGAAAATCCCTAAGCCTTTTCTTGGATTCAGAGAATTCCTGCCCTTCCCAGTGAAAATGCACCTGCATATCATGCAAAGTTTCACCAAAAGAATAATCCTTAGGAGGAGAGGCGGAAGGAAAGGAATCTTCAGCATCAGAATCCTCATAAAGAGGAAAAGAATAATCCTGCTCAAGGGAAGAAGCAGAAGAAACAGAAATTTGGTCTGAAGAATCATAATCGGACTGTAATATAGGCTTCTTGTCAGGAGGGGGATGAGAACCCCTGATCATAGTTAAGAGATCTTCAGCCATCCTAAGCATCTGTCTCTGAGGCCTAGGACCCTGATCAAAAGGTGCCTGTGCTAGACACTTCACTTTAGCTGGAGCCTTAGACTTTGACTTAGCATGTAAACCTGAATCCACATTTACAGGAAGCTGTGAAGGCTTGAGAACTCCCTCAGAAGCCGGTACCTGCCTACTGGCTCTGGACCCAACTGAGGGAGCAGTATCCAAAGGTCCAGTCCCTGGCAATTCTGAAGACCCCATTAGCTCCACACTGGAGTTGGTACAGGCAATTGGTTCAAAAGAGGCGGACGACAGGGGTTGCAAAGGTGCCTCACTGACGACCGTCGAACCAGCAACTGGCAATAACTGAGTAACATCCTTTGCTGTGGACCTCGGAGGCCTGTCTGCATCCCTGTGCCTCTTACACACCCCAGAAGCCGGAAAAAAATCTGAAGACATGTTATAATTAAACCTTTTTCCAAAATATAAAAGGCAAAGTTATATCTATGCCTAATAGTATGCTGATTAACCTAGCACAAAACACACAGTTAGCAACGTTGTGGTCAGGACCCAGGCAGGGAATACAGTAAGAGTGAAAATCCCTATGAGGTATTTGCTTCCCACAAGAAATACAATTATTAACTTTTTCTGACATCTGACTGGAGCAAGAAAAAGACCTCCCCAAAGGGGTACTTATCTGTAAAAAATGAAAATCCTGGGATTAGATCCAAAAACAAACAGGAACAGGCCGACCAGCATCAGTGAACTGCAAAGGCACCGCGCGGCAAGAAAGACTGGGGAAATGACGTCAGCTGAGGTCTTTATACCTTCTGGCGCATTGACGTCAGGATAAATGTGACCTCAGCTGGCACCCGATCCAGACTTTGGGATTCTGGCCAATCGGGGGCTGCTGCTGGCAGGAAGAACCCTACAGTGATGACTGCAACAGTGAACCACGAAGGACATCAGCAAACATCAAAGCAAGCCAGTATGCAAATGAATACAATTTAAAAAAAATGAACACTCCACTATTACTATTAAAGAGGAAGAATATTTTGCATCAAGAAAGTAAAATAAAATTGCTATAATTTTCTCTCTCACTCACAATACCTGTTCTGTTTTTTTTCTCTCAGCTTAATCATACAGTGACATATGCAATTTCATTGATCATAGAGTGCAAAGAAAACTGTTTCACCACTACTGAATAAATCAGTTTCTCATTCCCCAGCTATACTGATTCCTCTATACACAAAATAGTACCTGTAAGCTGTATTTAACTTTGTTATGCATAGGAAAAGCAAGCACAGCCTGCCCAAAGGAGAAACACAGTTACGGAATCCAACCAGATAAACAATGCAAAGTAAAGAGAAATTCGTTATATCCACAGCCAAAAGTTGTATCCACGGCCAAAAATTTGAACCACAAGTCCATTTTCAGTAAAATACAAAGGAAATTTATTTTGATCCTCAGAATGAAATCAAACAAATTAAAATACACCACAGTCCAGGGTTAAGTGCTTTCATCTGAATAATCAGACTTCATCAGAACCCTGATCAAAGTAATCAAGCCCTTTTTATACACAATGGATACATTTTGGCACCAAAAATTTTTAAATTACCAGGTCCAATAATAAAAACCATACAAACTAAATGTGAAACACATGTACCATAGTATGTCATAATAAACAACTATCATACTGTAAATTCCAACCATACATATGCATAACTATAAATATGAATAAAAATAATACATATATGATACATATATTAAAAATATTAAGCTTGATTGTCATCTATAAAAATGTATTTAATTCAATGGTTCCTAAAAGGGGACCACACAAAAAATTTAAAACAGTATTGTGGAAGAATGAGTAAACAATATTTATAAATAACTTCAATAAATAAATAAATGACTATTGTATAAATAAATAATTTATCCCATTTGTAAAAATGGCTTAATACTAATAAAATCATTAATGCCTGGAAAGCAGGTGACATTAGTTCTAATTTGCCAAATGGCTTCCCTCCTAGCCAAATCTGCTTTCCAGTTCCCACCACTAGAAACAATTTCAACCCTATCTATTATAAAAAACTTGAAGGTGTGAGTGTTATCATAAAGTGCAGTGTGCCCAGATAATGTATTCTTTTGGTCCCCAGTTCTAATTTTATATGAGTGTTCATAAATACGTTTTCTGAAAGACCTTTCGGTCTTCCCTATATAGAATACAGGGCATTTGGAACAGGTTGCAATATACACCACATGGGGAGTCTGGCAATTACCACCTTTACTTTTAATGACCACTTGATTAAGGCTTCCCAACCTGACCCCTTGAGTTTCGTGTATAAAAGAACATTGTCCACAATGTCCACATTTCTTTGTCATACCAAAAACAAACCTGGGTTTTTTCCTCATCTCAAGTAAGTCCTTGATGTTAGGACCAGTTATATACACAAAATTAGGATGTTTACCAAGGACACTAACACAATCTTTGTCCCCCATAAATACCCTCCAACATTCAAAAATGATGTTTTTTAAGTATTGTACATAGGGAGAAAAAGTCAAAACACAAACTCTGGACCCGTGGAATAAAGGGGACCCTAGGTTCTTTTTAGGAAGATCACCTTTTCCTAAAATGGGGAAAAATTTATTACCCCATTCACTTTTAACATATGATATCAGATCATTTAACATGTTATTAGGATAGCCCCTGTCCAAGAATAAAGATTTAATAAAATCAAGTTCGTGGAACAGAATATCCTTGTTAGATGACATACGGGCTATTCTTATACATTGACCTTTAAACACATTTTTAAAGGTATAACGAGGGTGGTCACTAGAAAAATGAAGATAGTTATTGGAAAAGGTATCTTTCCGAAAAATCCGGGATTCAAAGCCAGTGGTAGAATGGCTAATAAAGGTGTCCAAATAAGCTATCCCGTTGGGATCAAAATGATGTGTGAATTTTAAAAAATCAGTTGTTTGATTAATATATTCTATAAATAAATGAATATCATTAATGGACCCATTCCATAAAATAAACAAATCGTCAAGGTATCTACTATAAAAAGAAATATTTTTGAAAAATTTACTGGGAAACAGAAATTGATTTTCCCACTCCAACATCACTAAATTAGCGAATATGGGTGCACAGGAGGCACCCATCGCTACACCTTTAATTTGTTTATAAAATTCACCTTGAAATGAAATAAAATTATGATCCAGGACAAGGGATATCATGTCTACCAAAACACAAATACAATCCCAGGTGAAGTCTGAAATGTTTCTTAAACTATTGGAAAAAAATTCCAACCCTATATCCCTTGGGATGCAAGAAAACAAATCGACGACGTCGATAGTTAAAAAAATTAAGTCACCCCTCCACAAATCAGAAGACAATTTCCCCAAAAAAGACCAAGAATCTTTAATAAGGTGGGGGATCCTGTTGTATAATGGCTTGGTCCATCGATCAATAACAACACCTATAGGGAAACTTTTAGACCTACTGCCAGATACAATAGGTCTGAAAGGGGGTTGGGTAACACATTCGTAAACTTTCAGGATGCCAAAAATATTGGCTAAAACTGGAAATTCAACCTTTAGAAAATCAAAAATGTCTTTGGAAATTCTGTTGTTAAGCAAATATTCCTCAATTGCAAGATCGATTTTCTTATACCCAACATTGATTTCATTAAGGGAAACCACCATATAATTTCCAGATTCTAACACAATTTTAGTCATAGCATTAAGATAGTCAACATTTTTGAACAAAACTACCCCACCCCCCTTGTCGGGTTTCATAACACGAATATCGTGATTAGAAAGAAAGAAAGAAATCCAGACAACAACGTTCACCATTTGAAAGATTATCAAAGCCATGTTTAGACATAAGGTTTGTTTTGATATTGTTCATTCTATAAATGTCATGACATACCAACTTATCAAAACAAGCTACTTTAGGATGGGAAACAGGAATAAATGTACTTTTTTTAGAAAGTTGATTTTCCCTACTAAATTGCTCTGAAATAAAGGAAGTGTTATCTCTAAATTGCATGGCTAAATTCAGACGTCTACAATATAATTTAACATCCTTAATAGCCTCAGTCAAATTTAAAGTGCCAGTGGGAATAAATTTAGTCCCTTTCGAAAAAAGTTGAAACATTTCAGGAGTAATAACAACATCTGTATAATTGAATATATTAAACCCAGAGTGGGAGAATATAATATTTTTAGAGACCTCTTGTTCAAAAGTTAACCTAGGTGAAGATTGACTAATAATTCCACTCTTAGTAGATTCTACCATTTCCTGTTGTTTGACAACAGACATTGTTTTGGGGCGGGAAAAAATCTTCCCCCCTGAATACATTTTATAAATGTATAAATTTTAAAAATACATTTTTATAGATGACAATCAAGCTTAATATTTTTAATATATGTATCATATATGTATTATTTTTATTCATATTTATAGTTATGCATATGTATGGTTGGAATTTACAGTATGATAGTTGTTTATTATGACATACTATGGTACATGTGTTTCATATTTAGTTTGTATGGTTTTTATTATTGGACCTGGTACTTTAAAAATTTTTGGCGCCAAAATTTATCCATTGTGTATAAAAAGGGCTTGATTACTTTGATCAGGGTTCTGATGAAGTCTGATTATTCAGATGAAAGCGCTTAACCCTGGACTGTGGTGTATTTTAATTTGTTTGATTTCATTCTGAGGATCAAAATAAATTTCCTTTATATTTTACTGAAAACGGACTTGTGGTTCAAATTTTTGGCCATGGATACAACTTTTGGCTGTGGATATAACGAATTTCTCTTTACTTTGCATTGTTTATCTGGTTGAATTCTGTAACTGTGTTTCTCCTTTGGGCAGGCTGTGCTTGCTTTTCCTGGTCGTTTAGTACCTGTTTGTTTTACTTTGTTATGCATAGCACAGCTCTCCACCTATATAAATTCGCTATATTAATTCTACTACTCACACAACATTATCTGCAGACTGTATTGATTCTGTTGCACAGATCACAGTTTTCTCTGTCATGGACAGAACAGTAATTGAAGGCTGTATTAATTCTGTTACATGGAGCATGGTATTCTCTGCCATGCACATTATAACTGTTGCAGACGACCGCCACCAGTACTGTTAGCCGACAGGGTGCTGGCAGAAATTGGGCTACTGCTGGCCGAAGGAGGAGAAGGAGAAAAAGAGGGGGAAGGCATGCCCGAAGGCAGGAAGAGAGGAGAAAGGTTAGGAGTGTGGTAGTGAGGGTAGGAACTTTGAATGTTGGCAGCATGACTGGTATAGGGAGAGAGCTAGCTGATATGATGGACAGAAGGAAGGTTGATATATTGTGTGTACAAGAGACCAGGTGAAGGGAAGTAAGGCCAGGTGTATTGGAGGTGGGTTCAAATTGTTCTGTCATGGTGTGGATGGGAGGAGAAATGGGGTAGGGGTTATCATGAAGGAACGGTATACCAAAAGTGTTTTGGAGGTGAAAAGAGTGTCGGATAGAGTGATGTTTATGAAGCTGGAAATTGATGGTGTAATGATGAATGTTGTTAGTGCATATGTTCCGCAAGTTGGGTGTGCGATGGATGAGAAAGAAAAATTTTGGAGTGAGTTGGATGAAGTGGTGATGACTGTACCCAAGGGTGAGAGAGTGGTGATCAGAGCAGATTTCAATGGACATGTTGGTGAAGGGAACAGAGGGGATGAGAAAGTGATGGGTAGGTATGGTGTTAAGGAAAGGAATAAAGAAGGTCAGATGGTAGTGGATTTTGCAAAAACGATGGACATGGCTGTGGTGAATATGTATTTTAACAAGAAGGAGGAGCATAGGGTGACATACAAGAGTGGAGGGAGATGTACATAGGTGGATTATATACTATGCAGTAGGGCCAGTTTGAAGGAGATAGGAGACTGTAAAGTGGTGACGGAGGAAAGTGTAATTAGGCAGCATAGAATGGTGGTCTGTAGAATGACATTAGAAGAGGAGGAGGAGTGTGAGGGCAGCACCAAGGATCAAATGGTGGAAATTGAAAATGGGTGATTGTGAGGTGGAGTTCAGGGAAGAGTTAAGACATTCATTGGGTGGCAGTGAAGTCTTACCAAATAGCTAGGTAACTACAGCAGAGCTATTAAGGGAGACTGCTAGAAAGGTGCTTTGTGTGACATCTGGACAGAGAAAGGAGGACAAGGAGACCTAGTGGTGGAATGAGGAAGTACAGGATAGTATACGGAGAAAGAGGTTGGCGAAGAAGAAGTGGGATTGTCAGAGAGATGAAAGTAGACAGGAGTATAAGGAGATGAGGTGCATGGTAAAGAGAGAGGTGGCAAAGGCTAAGGAAAAGACATATAGAGATGTGTATGAAAGGTTGGACATTAAGAAGGGAGAAAAGGACCTGTACCGATTGGCTAGACAGAGGGACCAAGCTAGGAAAGATGTGCAGCAGGTAAGGGTGATAAAGGATGATGAGGGAAACTACTCACTAGCAAGGAGAGTGTATTGAGCAGATGGAAGGGGTACTTTGAGGGGCTGATGAATGAAGAGAATGAGAGAGAGGGAAGGCTGAATGATGTGGGTATAGTGAATCAGGAAGTGCAATGGATTAGCAAGGCGGAAGTAAGGATAGCTATGAAGAGGATAAAGAATGGAAAGGCTGTTGGTCCAGATGACATACCTGTGGAAGCTTGGAGGTGTTTAGGAGAAATGGCAGTGGAATTTTTAACCAGATTGTTTAATGAAATCTTGGAAAGTGAGAGGATGCCTGAGGAGTGGAGAAAAAGTGTTTTGGTACCGATTTTTAAGAATAAAGGTGATGTGCAGAGCTATAGTAACTACAGAGGGATAAAACTGATCAGTCACAGCATGAAATTATGGGAAAGAGTAGTGGAAGCAAGTTAAGAAGGGACGTGATGATTAGTAATCAGCAGTATGGTTTCATGCCAGGAAAGAGCACTACAGATGCAATGTTTGCTCTGAGAGTGGTGATGGAGAAGTACAGAGAAGGTCAGAAGGAGTTGCATTGTGTCTTTGTGGACTTAGAGAAAGCATATGATAGGGTCCTAGAGAGGAGTTGTGATACCGTATGTGGAAGCCGGAAGTGGCAGAGAAGTATGTAAAAATGGTACAGGATATGTACAAGGGTAGTATGACAGCAGTGAATTCTGCCGTGGGAGTGACGGATGCATTTAAGGTGGAGGTGGGATTACATGAAGGATCAGCAATGAGCCCTTTCTTATTTGCACTGATGATGGACAGGTTGACAGACGAGATCAGACAGGAGTCCTCGTGGACTATGATGTTTGCAGATGACATTGTGATCTGTAGTGAGAGTAGGAAACAGGTGGAGGAGACCCTGGAGAAATGGAGATATGCTCTGGAGAGAAGAGGAATGAAAGTCAGCAGGACTAAGACAGAATATATGTGTGTGAATGAGAGGGAGGATAGAGGAATGATGAGGATGCAGGGAGAAGAGGTGGCGAAGGTGAATGAGTTTAAATACTTGGGATCAACAGTTCAGAGAAATGGAGATTGTGGAAGAGAGGTGAAGAAGAGAGTACAGGCAGGGTGGAATGGGTGGAGAAGAGTGTTAGGAGTGATTTGTGACAAACGAGTACCAGTAAGAGTGAAAGGGAAGGTCTACAAAAGGGTAGTGAGACCAGCTATGTTATATGGGTTGGAGACAGTGGCATTGACAAAAAGGCAGGAGTCAAAGCTGGATGTGGCAGAGTTAAAGATGTTAAGATTTGCACTAGGTGTGACGAGGGTAGACAGGATTAGGAATAAGTATATTAGAGGGTCAGCCCAGGTTGGAAGGTTTGGAGACAAAGCCAGAGAGGCAAGATTACATTGGTTTGGACATGTGCTGAGGAGGGATGCAGAGTATATTGGGAAAAAGATGCTAAGGATGAAGCTACCAGGTAACAGGAAAAGAGGAAGGTCTAAGATAAGGTTTATGGATGTGGTGAGAGAGGACATGCAGGAGGTTGGTGTGACAGAGCAAATTCAGAGGGCAGGAAGAAATGGAAGCAGGTGATTCGCTATGGCAACCCCTAACCGGGAAAAGCCGAAAGAAGAAGAAGAAGACTGTATTAATTCTGTTGCACAGATCACAGTTTTCTCTGTCATGGACAGAATAGTAATTGAAGGCTGTATTAATTCTGTTACATAGAGCATGGTATTCTCTGCCATGCACATTATAACAGTTGTAGACTGTATTAATTCTGTTGCACAGAACACGGTTGTCTCTGCCATGCAGAGAATAACATCTGTAAGTTGTATTAACTCTATTATGCTCAGCACAAGTATCCATATATATTAATTCAACTACATACTTAATATTATTTCTAGACTGCATTAATTCAAAATGATCATATTCTGGTATGTTGCTTCTTTATTTTGAATTATAACAGATCTTTACAAATATGAATAACACAATCTAATAGTCATCATCCTTATATTTGGTGGCAACTAAACATGCAGCATTTGTCAGTGCATATGTTCCTTCCCAGTTAAAGAACATACTAAATGATATTTACAAACTTGGGGAATGGAGTGACACATCCCTCTTGCTTAACTTTGCTAATGAGTTTTACAGAGATGTTGCATTAATGTAGTCCTCATAGCCTATCTTCTTCTTTATATGTCATTATTTCAGTCATTCACAGCTTTTGTCTTTTAACTGTTCATTGTTCTGCCTCTTTCAACAGTGCTTATCAGCCTTGACTATGTTGCTTTCTAATCAGACAGTGGACAGAATGATATTTACAAGCACATAAATACGGTGAAATATTTTTTATACATATATTTGGCTATAACTTCTCACTGTCAGGCATCACAAAATGACACTTGGTACTCTTCCATGGTGGTAATCTGTACTTTGATACCCTTACATGGAATCACAACCCTCTTAGGTAGCTTAGAGTTCAATCCTGTTCTGATGTCTTACAACTGAACTGAGCTGGTAGAATTCAACAATTACTGGTTGTTCCTTTAAGACAAAGAACACTCCTTTTTTTTTTTACATGTTAAACATTAAAAACATGAGGAGTTCTCTAAAGGGAAATACTGCTTTAGGAGAGGTAATGAACATTCTCTGCAGCAGGAATCAGTAAACTATTTTCAAATCAAAACAAGATGTGGATCATGCTGATTCCATTGATTCCAAGGAAAGTCTTATTATAGCCAAGGATAAATATCACATCAACTTCAGCTGAATTTTTCTACTCTGTTTGAGTTGCAGTCTGGTGAAGCTTTGGATATGTTCTGTTTTGCCAGAGCTTTAGGTAAAGGATGAAAGCTCAAATTAATTGATTTTTCCTGCCTTTTTTTATAAATCATCTAGAAAGTACAAGATACATAAAATAATGCTCGTTTTTATTAAGCTGTGCTAGAAGACGGCAGTGTGGTAGGCAACAGGTAGTAATAGATGTAGGGAAATAGCCTCAGGTAAGTTCAATGAGTCCCCCTTCTGGAATTAAATAATTTGAAGTGAGAAGTCAGGAACAAAAATCACAGCAGTGTAGTAATTAGTGTTGCTACCTCCCAGTGCTTGGTTCTTCAGTTTGCTATCATTTTGTATACCTTGCTTTCAGTACCTGCCTGTTGTGTTACAGTGGATTTTTACTAGGCATTCTGGTTTCCTCCCAGAAATGTCGGTAAAATGCTGATCATCCACAATTGCATGTAGGAGTGAGTGTGTTTGTGTATCCTGTAGTGAGCTGGTATCCTATCAAAGACTTATTTCCTTCTGTTCTCACTGAGGTCTGGGATAGGCTTCAGCTGCTCATTTAACCCTAAACTGGGTTTGCTAGGCAATCTGAGACTAAAAGCATGAGTAGTGTTGGATAAAAAGCATTTTTACAAAACTGCAAAAGTGTTAATTAAACACACAGTATTTCATAGGTTCATAGGACAATACTAGGCTATTGGCCTGGAGGCCCTTATAAGTCTAGCCAAGAATTTCACCCATGTTCCCCCAAAGTCAGCACCTGTTTCCCTGTCCAGCAGGGACACAGGTGGGATCCCAGGGATGTATTTTTTGTTTCCCATCCAGTCATCCAGGTTCCTCTTAATGAGGGCTAGTGAGGTACTCTGCTTGACATGGAGAAATAGTCTATTCCACAGATGGGGGAGTCATTGGGACACAAATCTATCCCACCAACAAGTTCTATTTATGTCACAAACCAGGTTGAGACCTTGTGTGTGCATTGCGTGAGTGGAGTTTGACTTATGGATATGTGGCAACTCCATCAATGCTGAGTCTGAGATGGCCCTGTATGCCAGACATAGGTAACCTCTGAACAGTCTGTATGAGACTGAGTAGAGGGACAGAGCTTTTAGCCTATCTGTATAGGATAGGTGTTTGAGACCCTGGATTTTCCTGGTCAGGAACCTCTGTGGTCTCTCCAACTGCTGCATGTGCTTGGCAAGGTACATGGTGAAGGGAGCACTGTACTCGATAATGGGTCTGATAAGGGAGGAGTGAAGGAATGTTATGACCTCCTTGTTCCTGGATGAAATACCCTTACTTATGAGGTGGGACATGTAGAAAACCCTCCGTACAACGGAGGCAACATGATGGTTAAAAGTCAGGTTGCTATCAACGTGGGTGCCCATGTCCCTCCAGACTGATTGCATGCTTAGTACATTCTTATTAATCTGATAATTAGTGGGGACACCATTTTTCCCAAAGAGGATAATGATGCATTTCTAGGCATTCAGTTTGAGGCCATGCTTCTGGCACCAGTCAGTAGTTTGGTTAAGGCCCTCTTGGAGGATGCTCACATCACTAGGGGAATTTATGACAGTGCCCAGCTTGCAGTCACCTGCAAACTTGGTCAGCTACAGACCACTGGTATAACACACTAAATGTCCCCCACTTGAAATAAAACTAAAACTGCTACTTGCATTCTCATATGTGGAGTATACAGTATTTGTAGTTACTTTGTATGTATTTGTAGTTGCTTTGTATTTTGAAGTAGAACCCTACTTGTTCCACTGCTTAGCTGTCCAGTCATCCCTCTTAAACTCTACCCTATAAGTGAAAAATGTTTTATCATATTTGGGTATTCTGTATACTAAAATGTGTATGAGTCAGTACTTGTAACTGAGTTTAATGTATTTTACCCTAATCATCCCTCATAAAGAATGGCATACTGACATGTTTTTATTTTGTTGTTTCTGTGTTCTCCTCTCTGAATGATGCATGAGTTCCTAGAGTATGTTACATCCTTGACATCATAAGTGAGAGTTTCTTTTGTTTGATTACATTATCAGTGGTTCAGTGTTTGTTATTGAATTACTTTGATCTATGCCCACATTAAGCTGGCATCTATCTATTTATATTTTCTTCAGTATGAAAGAGTTAAAATGTAGGGTTTTGTAGTTGTTGTGTTTTGGCTTTTCCCGGTTAGGGGTCGTCACAGCGGAACTCCGGTCCACTAATGATTGGCAAGAGCTTTTCACGGTGCCGAGTTGCCAGCTCAATGCCCAACCTTCAATGAAGGCACGCCCATTCACACATGCCTTTCAGAACGTCACTCGACCCATGGGGAGGACATGCAGACTCCACACAGAAGGCACTCCCCGCACACTAACTGAGAATTGAACGGGAGAACCTCTTGCTGTGAGGCAACAATGTTACTGCTGCACCACCGCGGATTTGTTAATTGCTGAAAACTGTAGTTCTTAAAAATGTTCAGGCCCTCTTTCTCCCATACTTTTGCAAGGTATGAGCTCTGCTCTTTCATCGATGACTGACGCTCAAGAAATCAATCTTTGTCCAGCAGTAGGGTAACAATGGTTTGCCGGATACTCATAAGTGATGCTACTTCCTAAGAGCTGCAAGCAGTGCGATTCTTCCAGGATAAAAGACAGCCAAATTGATTGAATAGCAATTAGAATTCTGTAAACAAAACAGTCAAAATATGCAGATACTACAGACATTTTTGTAGTGTATGCTTGTTAGGTTATAACTGAAACAGCTGGTCAGTCAGATGACAGCTGCACATATCTCTAATGCATAATTTTGTGGTTTTGTGAATGACAGTAGCATTTCACTGCTCAAAAATGAGAGGAATGACTATTTTTTTACGCAGTACAAAGGTGTAACTCATCTCTTCGCTTCCTCCAAAGAGTTATTGAAAAACTAACTTTTTGGAAAAGTTTCATTTTAACTGCTTATAGCTCTTTTCTGGTATCAGCAATACACAGTCTCAGCAATACACAATTTCAGCATGTAAATTGTGGGTACATAATCTCTACTTACTAACCTACATCATGTAAGCAAAGTCAATTTCCTTCCGGAAACAGAGTGAAACTTAAAAATATAAAAAAAATGGTAGGATCTTCATGATATCATGTTTCCAAAGAAGTGGGCATAAAATAATTAATAAGTACTAAAGGGTTTCTAACACCAAAAAACATGTAATTGATATCATAAGGACAAAAATTAACTCTCGGATAAAGTTAACTAAATTGAAAAGTGAACTTTCTTTATGAATCATAGATAAGATAGTGCTCATTTGACAAAAGGGGAACTAAAACAATATTTATTTAGATAGATTTACAGTTACTGACAAGAGTAATGCATCTCATGAGCTTATTGACTGCAGCATCAAAACATTAATCTGAAACTGTGGGAGAAGCATGACTCCCAGACATTACAAAATGATAGAAAATAGCTTGTTGGACACAGTCAGAATATCTATTGTGCTAGCTAATGTCACCGTACAACACTCAGTTAGGCACAAAGTGTTGCTTGTAAGGGAGTCTGCCTCAGTCTTGCTGTATTTACATCTAAATCCATAAACAGTTATTTGATATTGACTCAGTCAGTTCATGGAGGCCCAATTCTACTGCTATCCTTCATATAGCTGTTAAATTACTCATCCAGAATAATTTATTGATACCGGGTGCTTCCTTTTAGGAGTTACATAACAAAAATAGAAAGTTAATTGATTTTCTCAGGATCACTCCGTATGCTAGCTATAAAATTCCATTCTACTTCTTCCAGCATTATTACCCCACCAGGTATACACTACAACAATTTCTATGGTATCTGTATATTTTGACTGTTTTGCTTAATGTATTCTAATTGCTATTCAGTCAGTTTGTCTCTCTTTTATTCTGGCAAAATACCACTGCTTGTTGCTCTTTAGGAACTGTCATCACTTAGGAGCATCTGGCAAACCATTATTATCCTAATGGTAGATGAAGATTTATTTCTTGAGCATCATTTGCCCAAGGTTCAAAACACCAATTGTTAGAGCTCCTCCACAAAAAATCACTGTCAGCAAGTTGTATCATCAGGGTTGTCTTTTTGGGGAGGTAATTTCTCCCTTCTTTGAGTTGGTGTGACTATGTAGTTGGATTGTACAAATCTGGAGTGCATTTGGGGCTTGCTCCCCTCATTTTGGGGTGCAGTGGTTTACTGTTTCTTTGTGACAGCAGTAGTGCTATGTTTTAATACTTTTTCAGCATTTTGAAGGTCCGTGGCAGTGGCATGGCCCAGGACACCCCCATCACCAGTGTCAGCCTTCTTCTGTTCTCACTCTGCCTGGCTTCAGGTCTGTCCACCTATTGGGGGCAGCAAGGGCAGGGAGGTTGCTTCCCCTTCAGCCTCCAGTTTGCTACTCACTGCAAGGGAGAGCCATTTTTCACTCAGTCAGCACTGCTTGGGGCACATAGTTTGCTATTCATGGGGATTTTGTGGAGGTGGTGAGTGAGTTGATTAACCAGCATCTGGAAATTTGCATCAGCTGCCTGGTGAGGGTCTCTGGGCAGCTTACAGAGTTGTATAATTGACTGGCTCTGCCTTCATCACCTCTGGCAGGTCTCAGTAGGAAGAGCAGTGAACATGCTGACTGACTTCTCCCCAGGATTAGCCCAGGCAGTGTCAATGAAAGAGTCTGATATACACACTATCCTCCAGTCTCATGTTCTGCATATTTGTGTGTCACCTTCCTCCCCTGATTCTTGTCCTCTGTCCTCCTTTATCTAATATGTCTATAATTCCACTGCCCAGAGAATGTGTTAGCTCCTCCACTGTCAGTATTTGCCTTAGTTTTGTGTTTGTGTGCTCCTGCTTGTAAACCTTGCCATCTTTTATCCCTCTTCTTAGACATATATCCATTCCCACCTTCCCTTTTCAAAAAGAAACTTCTTCCACAATTTTTCTTACCTTTCTTGTTTCCTTGCATACATTGGTGTAACCCCCAGTTCTTACTTTCTACCCTTTTTAAAGGTCAAAACATAGATTCACTTTGCTGTAAGTCTTTCAATGTGCCTTGCAAGTTTTCTTCTCATGTCTCTATGTAGTACACATGCACACTCTTAGCTGCATCCATGCTGCTAGCTCAGCTGTTTAGTCAAAATTGCAGGAATTTCTCTTATTTTTCTGGGCTGGTTTTCTAATTAATTGTGGCTTGGGCCACAAAATTCAAGCTAGTTAATTGATAAATCAGCTTCTGGCCTCATCTATCTAAGAGGCATATCTGTGGGAGCCTCATTGCAATTGCACTAGGCATGTTTCTACATCTCAGGGCAAAAGTAATCACAGAAACTTTTGTTCTATTTCATGAAACTGAAATAAGTTTCTGAAGTCAATTTCAGTTACTTAGTTAATTGGTTATTTAGATCTGTAACCCATTTATTGAAAAAAATAACATACCATAGTTTTGTTTTAGCAACCATGCTTTCAGTAGGAAGAGGGGGAAGCCATCACAGGCATAGATAGGATGAGGTGACTGAGGCAGCTGTCCTGTCCACAAAATTTTAGACCGATTGATACATACCTCTCAACCACTTAGAGCAACAAATCTGGACAAAGCCATAAATAAAAGTGGGACAAAGGCCCTAAGATAGGTATGATTTTTAAATATTGGTCTTACAAACTTAGAAAGTTGATAAAATAACAGGCTTTGCATTACTATGAATTTTTCTGAGGGGTATGAAGTCTAAAACTCAAATCTTCTTCTTTCGGCTTTTCCCAGTTAAGGGTCGCCACAGCGGATCACCTTGTCTGCTCATAACTGGCAGTGGAGTTTTACGGTGTCGAGTTGCCAGCCCAGCGCCCAACCTTCTACAGAAGGCACACAATCACACCTAGGGCCAATTTTAGAGTGTACAATCCACCTACAGCATGTCTTTGGGATGTGGGAGGAAACCGGAGCACCCGGAGGAAACCCACGCGACAACAGGGAGGACATGCAGAATCCGCACATAAGGCACCCCAGCCGAGGATTGAACCAGAGAACCTCTTGCTGTGAGGTGGCAATGCTAACCACTGCACCACTGTGGCCGCCCAGAAGTCTGAAACTCAAATGTTTTGTCATTATTTTCTAACTTCAGTCTTTAATAATTTGCCACTAATTAGCCAGAAAACCACAACTTTATGAAAAACCGGACTAGAAATATGAGGGAAAAATCTTAACATTTTGTGAAAATCTGTAGAGTTGAGAGGTGTGGATTGATAGATGCTGCTCAGTCTTCAGTGCATTACCAGCATTCAGAAAAAGAAAGCCAGTATTGCAGATTCAGTGAGTGGCATAAACTGTAGAAGCTGCTTACCACATTTGCAGTAAGCTGTTTGCAACAGTTTAAAATGAAAGAACTTCCTTATTTGAATTTGTTGTCATAAATGAAGCATACCATATGCAGCATAAACTGTAACAGCTGTTAGTTACAAAAGCAGCAAGTTGCATCACAAGTTAAAGTTAAGGGGGGGGTAGTCAAATAGTGGGGATGTCCCCATGCACCAAAAAAGTTAGCTACACCATCTGGCAGAAACACATTTTTCTTTTCTTCGGCTAGTATCCTTATGAAGGAAAATTGTTTGGTATTGGTCTGTTATGATTGAGCCAGGAAGACACATCACTGAGACTGCTCTTACGTCACAATACCATGTCTTGTGCCTTACAGCTTTATGGCATCACACCTTAAGGAGGACAACATCACGTTACTAAAACATGATTCAGTAGGATACAACTTCAGTCAGCTCTTAATTCTCCTTCCAGGATTTTTTGGTGACTCAGGAATGGATTGCTTATAAAAGATGACAGGAGGCTTTCCAACTTATTTATTGTTAACATCTGAGTCAATAAAACTTCAGAGACTTATCAATGAATATTAGTTCATAAAGATGCCTTTTGCAGAATAATACTCATATCTGGAATGATGTCACTTATCCATGAAAAGATTAGTGAGGAGACGTCTAAGCTACCATAAGAGCTGACTTTGTGCCATTGCAGCATTTTAGTCTTCATCAGAACTTCAGTGGAATGTAAAACCAAACTGTGGTTAGCTTAAGTTACAAAGGATAACAAAAGAAACGTCTCTCACATCTTAATTGATATGAAACAATGAAAGAGAAACACTAACTAAAATATTTTTTGATGTTCACCACATTGAGATGGCTGTATTTTGCATGTTAATAGTACTTGATATATTTACAAATGTGAAGACAAGTAAATGTTTTGTGGTTACAGAATTTTACTCAAATGCTTTATATCAAACCATGTGGCACTGCTTCACAAGATCTTTATAGAGTTGCAAACTTAATGCAGTGTTTCTATAAGAAATTAAAAAATATATATATATGTTGCCAACTGTACTGATCTTAATACTGATTACACAAATGGATAAATTATTTTTTGGTTCTGAAGTTGGAAAACCATTGCATTTGAGTTGGACATTCATTTATTTCTGTAAACAAAAGTTTGCTGGTGTATATAATTTTATTAAATCTGTAGTGTCTTTTAAAGTTTAAATAATGTTTAGTTAGCTATGTGCAGCACAACTGACTTATGATTAATCAGTGTAACTATGCGCATGTGTCTATATGTAGCATTGCAGCTATAATTTGTTTATCCCATGGCTTATGGTACAGAAAATGAATGTCTGTACATGCACATGTGTGTACATATTCCTGCAAATAAATATTCTTGGATTTTTGGATAAATAGTGCCATAACTTGAGATTTCCCTGCAGTGTTATATTCTGTATGTGCGTGTGTGTATGTTTCTGTGTATATAAAAGATAGATACATGTATAGACATTGGCATATATATAGATATAGCTATATCTATATATATCTATATGTATATCTATGTATATTTATATCTAATCTCTCTCTCTCTCTCTCTATATATATATATATATATATATATATGGCATGATTTGCTGGCCAAGGCATCCATCGTAAATTGTTGGTCTGCACTGGTACCGTTTTGGTAAAAATGCTTCTTTTCATTTCTGTCACCATCAAAGGCAAAGCACTTTCTGTTTGTTTCATTTTCCATTGCTGCCTGCCTGAACCAGTAATGACAGAATTTATTTAAATACTGTGCCTAAAAACTGTTCAAAAAAGTTCTTATATAATCTGCAGCCTGTGTTTCACTCAGAGCCTTCAAAACTACAAATACTGCTGTTAAACTGCAGGTTTTTATTTGAGAACTGTTACTTTATCTGAGGCTTGTCATTTGTTAATGGGAGGGAATCTCTTGAGATAATCCGCTGTTTATTTGACTTCTTTTGTGTTGCACATAGCTAACTAAATATTATTTAGAATTTAAGAAACTACAGCTATATTAAAATTATATAGACTAATAAACATTTGTTTACAGAAATAAATGGATGTCCAACCTAAATACAGTAATTTTCTAACTGCAGAACCAAAACAGAATTAATCCATTTGTGTTATCAGTATTAAGATCATCACTACAGTTGACAACGAGAAACCCAACAAAAGTGTCTGAGCTCTTGCCTCATTTTATAAGACTGTATTTCTTGCCTCCTGAATAACAACAGTGCAGCAGCAGAGATAGAGTTTTAACAGTTTTGTTACCTGCTCCAATTGCCACTAAGAAAGAGGGATATGGAAACAGTCTGTTACCTGGTTCTGTTGCTGCAAAGAAAGAGCAGTCTGCTCAACCTGTTTTCTATTACTCTATTATGATTTTGTTATTTTGTTTTGTATTTATTATGATTGGTTGGATATAATGTATATCTGACATGGTGAGCTACACTAGGACTGCTATCTACAAAAAAAAAAAAAAAATTAACCAACTAAACTAGAGACTTTCATATGTTTATATGTTGTTTCCTTGGAATCCATGTTTCAAATACAGCTTTTCTGTGACATGGTATATAGTTTGCTTATATATATCTTGAGTTTGTAACAGTACGTGTTCTCTGAGCTGGGCCCAAAACTAAAGCAGTATAAAATAAATTAAGAAGTCTCTTGTTCTTGTTGATTGTTAAAATAGAGATTCAAAAGTAGGAAAGGAGTCCTATCTGCATCACCTGCAACTACTTACTCTCAATACGACATCTAACTGACTGAAGTAGGGATGTCAGCATTAGAAAGGAAACAGTTCTGTGTGTGCCTAATGGAATGCTGACATCCCTACTTCAGTCAGTCACAGGTATTATATGTTAACCTGCTCCCCAATGCATCATGCTCCTATATGTAGCTGACTTATTTCTGAAGCTTTCCACAATCTGTCAGTGGTATCTTTAGTGCCAGACTCATACACCTCTCTTTGCATGTAACTAACCCTTCACAAATTAATTAATTTCATTCCTGTTTACACAGAAACAGATGAATGTACAACTATTGCCAAATGAAAATGGTCACAGGGCCTTCCTGTACGTAAGAATCACTTGTGTAGCTAAGGTTTCATCGCTTGCCCCCAGTTTTTGACCTATTCATATTCTAAATTTTTTAAGTCTTATTTTTCCCTTGTCTACTTAAATCATAGTATGAATGAGTCTTTGATGGTTTATTTCCCATTCAGCAATATGGCTCTTACTTTTGAATCATAAAAAAGTAAATAAAACATTTCATTATTTATTTTTGTTGAATAATCCCAGTAAGACAAATCAAAGACAGTAAATTCAGTTCTTAAGATCAAATTAGCAATAAAATCCATAGGTAATACAACCTTGTCTCTTTATCGGAACATTTTTACATAGAAGTATTTATATAGAAGTTTTTTAACACCACATAAAATTTCCTTATATATAAAAAAGATAAGATAAATTGTTGATGTGATGAAGTTTTAAATGCAAAATGGATCCATATGGTTTTAGAATGCAAAATGGTTGCTTCATTTTGGATAGATGTCAGAAATTTAGTTAAAGCATTAATATTCAGATAATTGCACTGTTACCAATTCATTGCTTTTGTTTAATGCTCCAATTCCAGATTCCATTCCGACAACACAAGTGCCTCTCAATTGGTCTGTTCTAGCTATTGCAAGAAAAGTCATCACAATAAATTGGACATGTAAAATCATCCTCTCTTTTTCAGACGTTTTTTGTCTAGCAAGAAAAATGTATGCAATATAGGGAAATACAAACTGTGCTAGAACATCAAATATTACTCAGAAACAATTGTTATGGTTAAAGCTTAAAGATCTATTGGAAAAGTTTTAATAGTTTTATATAATATGTTTTCTGCTAGGGACTCTGTATATAGTTTTATTTGTTATTAGTTGATTGTTTTGTTATAATGAATTTGTACTGATTTAAAATGCAATCAAATGTAAAAAAAAATAAAACCTTCCTCTGATTTTCTAAATAATTGTATCTACAAGAATCTTGAACAACACTGGCAAAAACACAGATCCCAGTGATATCTCAGTCAACCCTCCTGTTCTCATAAATCTCCCTTTGCACACTACTTCTCAGATAGAATATATCCATTTTGTATCCTGTCACATTCATTCCACTTTATTAAAGTTCATTATCTAACACTTTATCAGTTGACACATTGTCAAAAGCTTTACAGACGCTCAGAAAGATCTTATTAATCTATTTCTCTCATCCAAAAAAATACTTTTATATGGATAACAAACTCAGTCACATGTTTCAAATATGGCCTGTCCTCCATAAACCCATCCTTGAGTCTTATACTCAGTTATTCTTTAGTTAAAATATACCTCATCCACAACTGTCACTCCAGAAATAGAAGTCATATTTACCAGTATATAGTTCATAGCATGGTTCCTTTTTCCAGCCTTGCATTCCAGCACGGTTGCTGTAATACACTTATTAGAATTTATTCCAATCTGCAAAGACTAGGTAAGGAACCTATCCATATGTATAGTTAGTACATCTACAAGTCGCTTCTAAATCTTAATTAGACATTTTCAGACGTTTGCCTCTTCAGATTGCTCTGAATATTATCTTCCCCAAACCCTACACTTAAAGGTTCCCCCAGGAATATCTACCTTAGCAATGCATTATGATACCTACATTTGTATTTCTTTTGGAAACTCTACATATTAATGCTTTTAGGTGGTTCTACTATCTTCCATGCTACTCATGTGACACCAGATCCAATGTCATATTTTTCCTTCTACCAGTATAGTTGATAAGGTATCACCATCCCTTTATTTTTCAGTTATTTCTCAAAGTCTGTACTTGGAAGTCTTTTCTTCTTCTCTTCTCAGACATTTTTCTAATACCTTATACATCTCTCACTGTGAGATACCCATAGCACCTCAACTGCCGATAATTTCATAGAATGTCCCTGATTTTGAGTCATATTTTTGCCTTGCCCTTGTAATTTTTTAGATGTTTCCAGGCAATCACTGAGGATTACAGTTAGCTATTAATGTCAAAGCGCCATACTTCTTATTGTTCAGAAAAATACACAATGGTGCAAAAAGTGTTGTTCTGAATTAAAGTAATTTATGTATGTATTTTTGGTGACTGGGATAGTCTGACTGGCCAAGAAAAAACCCTTTTCATCAGAGACCCATGGAGGAAAACGCCAAATAAAGAGACTAAAATACATACAGTAATGTTCTAATACATAGAGTTCTAAGGACAATACCACAATAAAACCTGAGATAATATAAGAGAGTGGTCTCGTACACAGAATTCTAATAAAACACTAAAAAGAATGGAAACAACACACAGTGATGGTCGAATATATATAATTCTAAGAAAGGATGATATTAATATAAAAATATTTGACAGTGGTATTCAGTGCAATTAAAACAGTAGGGATGTAGGAGACGTTGATGAGGAGAGATGAAAAGTGAGAATTTACGGATATTTGTGGAGAAATAAAGGTAAGATAGTACAGTTGTGCAAGTGGCTTGTGTTTTGTATTTAAGGTGTTTATACACCAGGTATGTTATCGACAAGGCATTGATCTGAAGAATGCACTGTATCCTTGTGAATTGCATGAGTACAGCCAGGAGTTAATCAGAGCATTCTTTTTAATCTGAGTTTGAAGCCTTTCAATTTGTTTTTTTTTTGTTTAGTGGACATGGTTACTTGTTCTAAAGTTTGGTGAAACAAATGAAAAAGAGAGCATCTCCTGCAATGTTGTTTGACATTGTGAGGAAGTCTTTCACTGGAGTGTAGCTTTCTGCATGGTGGATACTACTGAATGACATATTTTATGGAGGAGCAATTACTTGAATTGTAGATAAAATTATGGGCTGTGACTAGATGACTATAGATTGGTACTGTGGTAATTCTAACCATAGTAGCTGTTTTAAGGTGAGATAGTGGCGAGTCCTATATAAGAGTTTTGTAGCAAAATTTTCTACTTTGTTATAGCATGCCTTTAACTTCATTTTGCACATTTGTAAATATCTTTCAGCATATAAGGATGTGGGATGGAAGTAAAATATACCTCATCCACAACTGTCACTCCAGAAATAGAGGTCATATTTACCAGTGTATAGTTCATAGCATGGTTCCTTTTTCCAGCCTTGCATTCCAGCACGGTTGCTGTAATACACTTATTAGGATTTATTCCAATCTGCAAAGACTAGGTAAGGAACCTATCCATATGTGTAATTAGTACATCTACAAGTACCCTGCAGCAGTTTCACGATAAGCAACATGAGTACCACAGGATGAAGCCACTACCACCACCAGGTCAACAAAAGTAAGTCTGTGACCTTAAGGAGCAATGTTTTCCTTGTTGCATAAGTTACTTTTGGGGTTGACCAGTAGAGAAGTCTCAATATCTGTGTTTTATTTATTTATTCATGACTTGCTGTACATGCTGATTAAATTTCAGATTTCTGTCTATAGTTGCATCTAGTCATTTTATGTAGGCTACCTTTTCTATGGTAGTGTTATTGGTTGGCATAATATTAAAAGAGTGGTTCAGGGGCAGAGAATTGTTTGGATGTGAATAACATTGAAGATAAGAATTGCATATGTTAGGATTTGAAAGAAGAAAAGAATGCTTGGGCGATTATTTGTCCAGGTCCCCTTCAATAAACACACATCTCACCAAATGACATTTGACGACCTTTATTAAAAATTCCATAAACATCACTTCATTGACCAACTCATTTTTTATTTATTAATCACAGCATAAACATCTGTATAACAGTTAACTTAGGGCAGTGTGACCCTGCTCACCCCAACCAAGTAAGCAGCATCCTTCCCTCCACTTGCTTACTTTACTTATCAAGCAGCATTCAACAGCTCACTTGAATTTCCCAACTCATTAAAATAACCATCCGACCAAATAAGTAGCATCCTCACCTCCACTTGCTTACTTATACTTGTCAAGCAGCATCCAACTGCTCACTTGCGTTTCCCGACTCATTGAAATGAACCTCCAACACCAGAGGGGGAACAGAAGAGGGACTAGCTTGGCCCTCTTCTCTGCCCACCAGCCTGACCAGGCTGTTCCCCCTCCTTCATTCCAAAATTTGCAACAAACCCTCCAAAACAAAGCTAACTATATCTAAAGGTCAAACCAAAGTCATTTTGTGTATGCCATACCCAATGAACCAACTGTATCCCTGTCATCAACCTCCCAGTGGCCTGACAAAATCACCAAAGCAGCCAAGTCTCTAAATAGCTAACTGAGCTGAGGATCCCTCCCCCAAAGCCAGAATAACCACATTAGACCACACAATACCCTCATCTCAAAATAACATCTGTAAATCAGCAATCCCCTGTTATCCTTCCAACTGAAAGTCCAAAATTATTCCCATATGGCAACCTTGCAAATGTTCCACAAAGACTGTAAGGGGCCGCAATGCCACCTGCATCTATGCAAGCCCAATTAGCTATTGTCTGGCCTAACTGCAGCCCCTTGCAGCCTCTCCAACAGATATAAGAATGGCTATTATAAGGAAAACATCTGAAAACCCATATAGGATTTTCTGACCAATACTTCCCCCTCTTAGTGAGTGCAATACTCCAAAATACGATGCAGCCCACACAACCAAACTTATGTAGTCAATAACCAGTTTCACAGTATTAAACCTACCACTCTTTAAACATGAATCCCCATCCCAAATTTAGTAAATTCACATAACCCTATCTCCTGAGAGACTATCTAATTGGCGGTAAGTCTATCTTGACCAACTGAACTACCTAGCCCTGTCTCTAAGCCTAAACACCATTTAACAACATCTTGCAACACCCTGCCACGTACCTTTTCTATCAGAAGCTGCCCCAGAACCCTGTATCATAAGCAATCATTCCCAGCCAACCTAACACCTCTCTTCACAAGCCTCTTAACAATACCTTATCATCCAAATGAAAATTAACCATTTTCCCCCAACTGCACCTACTAAACCTTCAACACTAGACAAACTGAAACTACAAACAGTAACATCCCTCCTCCAAATGTCCTTTCATCCTGTACAACCCTTCCTCAGAGTCCTTCCATCCCCCTGTCAACAAACCAAAACCATTTCCCCTAAATATGCAAAATTCCAAACCCAAGACAAACCCTGGCCTGCCTCCACTAGCCGCTCCCAGAACAATACCTTTCTTGGACATCAGCACTGAATGGCCTTAATCTGCTGCATGCCCCTGGCTTTCCATTTAAAGCTTTCCTTCCCTTTGCTACCTTTGCAACTGGCAAAAATTAAAACATGATGTACCTCTGCAAGGAATCCCAAAACAATGCCTTGCTTAGGCTTTCTAATTTCAGCATAACCAGTGAAGCACCCCGTTCCTCACCTAGCCTACCTACTCTCATGTAATATGTGAAATGAACCACCTTCCATCAGCCTGAAACACAAGTCAAATGGTATAAGTGAGACTCACTCTCAAGGCCTTAACCTATTATGTGACAGTAGTAGAACCTGGTTTGTGACCATAGTAGAACCCACTCCTTAGTACAGATTAATCTCCCAGAGAATACCATCTTTTGAAATAACTCCAACTTCATGTCAAATACCTCCAAAAGAAAAGACAAACATAAGTCCTGTGCCTGCACAAACCAAAACTTCTTAACAGTAGGTGCTGCTGAGGGTTCACCTTGCTCATCAGTTGCACAGCCTCTACCCTCAAAAACTTGGTGCCACCATATCTCTCAGAAAAACATTTCACCATCAGCAAAAGAAAGTAATGCAGCAAACAGTTTTGTGACCCCAGCAGTAGTAACTGCGGACATCGAAAAACCTGGGTTACCTTGTGACTTCCTTCCAAAACTGCACTGTATGAGTCAAGTTAACATAATGCACAAAACAGACTTGGAGCATCTCTGTAAATAAGCAATACAAAGACAACCTGCACAAACACTTAAACATAATATACCATTTAAACAAAAATACCTAATCCCCTACTGGGGAGTACAACCCTGGCAGCTTATCATGTGCTGCTTTACTCTGCAAGCGGCTCTAACAGTAGCATGTACCCCGCAATAAAAATTAAGATGCTCAAAACACATAGTTAAACATCCCTTGAAGAAGCGCCCCATCCCTTCCATAATTCACCAATTCAACCCCTGCAGCCATACAAGCACTGTGACCCCCCTCCCCTCAATTAAAGATGGCAATTTGCCTAGTGTCTATGTGGCAAATAACATCAATATGCCTGCCCATTACATGTGTATTAAACTAGCTATCCTGTCTGAGGACTCCATAGCAAACTGAAGTTATTGCAGGAAGAGGTAAAATGAGTGAGAGCCATAGCCCTGAACCTTAGAACGAAACCTCTAGACAAAGGCATAACCAGATCTATATACATACATACTTTTTTTTTTTAACTAATGCTATCACAGACTTATACCAGCATATACAAGCATATATCCAAAATTGTAAAACTTGTTAAACCACAGAAGAAAACAGGACAAAGGGAAAAGCACTAGACCCGAGTACACACGGCAAATATTTATTGTAAGTGGTTTCATTCCAATTCTTTAACAAAACTTCTTCAGACAATCGACTGTCTGAACAAGTTCTGTTAAAAAATTGGAACAAAAGCATTTACAATAAATATTTGCCATGTGTACTCGGGTCTAGTGCTTTTCCCTTTGTCCTGTTGTCTTACAAGCATATATATAACCAGTCCAGTGTCGCACTAGCTTGAATTTCTTTAAGGGTGGAATTCTGAACTCAAATATCTGCACTCCTATTAATTTGCTAAACAACCCCCATTTGTGAAAATGAGGGAGCAAAGACCCAGACTTCTGTGCATACCTCTCTCTCCTGCAAAAAATGTTGTACATGAGAGGCATGTCTGCTTAGCAAAGATATGGTGCTAGCACATTCCACCCATCACCCTTCAGTGCAGATACTCTCAACCCATACCTCTCAACTTCTTAGAGCAAGAAATCTGGACAATGCCATAAATAATGGGAGGACAAAGGCCCAAAACTAGGGTCACTCAAATTTTGCTCTTATAGACTCAGAAAACTGATAGAATAGGTTCTGCATTACCATACATCCTCTGAAGGGTAGGCAGTCTGAAATTCTAGACATCCTTAACTGAGTGACAAGCGTTTCACATAGAACAATCCTTGAACTGCTGCTCTGACAAAACCCAAAGTTGCTAAAATAACTGCTGCTGCGATGAAGTTATTAAGTCCGTAACACAAAAACAATCACTGTAGCGACTCGAACCAGTAGTCAACACCTGTTATAAATATCTTTTTTTTTTATATACAACATATTGCAATTACCTGGAAAGCAACCTCACTTCCAAGCTGTCTGCCCATAGCTGTATCAGAGGCAAGCCAACAAGTTCCCTCCCATCAATCCAACCCAACGCCTGAACTCAACATATGTCATCACTGTCTAGCCAATGTGCCAAAACCAGCATGTAGTCCAATGGCAATTCCACCCAAACCAATAAGCTTCAAGAAATACCTTTTGAGTTCAGTTCCCAGAAAATTAATAACATACTGCCCGCAAGTCTAACTTTTTAACAAGTATAAATAAGCTGTTAAACAGAATGTTAGGGCTAACCAGTCCTCTTTCAACAAAGGCACACCTTCCATTATATGAGATCACTTTGGCACCCTTCCCCACCAATTCCTAAACCTCCTCCAAGGTCTCTGATTGCTGCGGCTTCTCCAAGACTCTCCTGTACTGCCCTCAATGCATCTGAATTGGTCCTGCCTCCTACAAAGTTTGCCCCTCACTACTATTAAATTACAACCAAATAAACATGACCCCCCCCCCAAAGCTGGACACTACATAAAATCTGGACAGCCAAGCAGTATGTTCCCCTGCATACCTCCGCCTCTCAGGGGGAAAAAAAAGACAACACCCACTGGATAAAGACAGAAACAAAGAGAAAATTGAAGCCCAAAATATGGGCAGACTGTACTGTACTAATGCTCTCGTAAACTTAGAAAGCTGCTAATAACAGGTTTGCCTTACAATGCATGCAGTGATGAGATAAATCTGAAACTGCATCCGTCAAACCCAGATGGAAAATGAGAATGCGGGGACAATCTGAACGTTGCAAGGTAAGCACCAAATGAAATCATCCCTACACCCCCCATCCCCTTCAACACTTAGTTAAGCTACATGCATGCATGATTAAAGGCCATGACTGGTGGGTACTGCAAAGCATGCGAAGAAGCTCTTATTAAATCTCAAGAAAAATTGTAGAAATGGAAATTCTTATAAGCCACAAAAGAATTACGGAAGTATAACACTCACCCACCTCAATTAAATGAAGGAAGACCACCTTGCTCACTGTCCCAACTCAAAACCCCACCAAAAGCATGGACAACAGTAGCAACAAAAACACAAAACTCACTGCCACTGACCAACCATTAAATTAACAGTTAACCATGCAACAACAAGCAAATGTATGTTACTGTTCTAAAAATAGTGGTATTTTTTTATTATTATTGTCATACAAGCAAAACTGCTATGCTTACACAAGCACACAATGTGGTACCATGTGTCACTACCTGTCACTGGCTCAACTCACTTATCACCATGTATGGGCTAGAGTAAATGCACTGAAAGTTAATGTATGCTAAGAGATGCCAACAGCATTAACAAAGCTTTTCCCCATGCAGAACAGAGTAAATCAGAAATTCAGTTAAAATCAATTTAAAAGGATGGACTCAAAATTGTCTCCGCAGCACTAGTCTCTTTCCTCCTTAATTCTACCACCCACCATTCCTCCCCTTAATCGATCGAACAAGCCAACCAATATCATCAGCATGAGAGCTCACCAAGCCTGACTCCAAAACCAAACATCCGCAAACCTCCCAAGACCTGAAACCCAACTCTGCCAAAGGAATCACTGCTGAACAAGTGCAATAACTGTCCCAATCACACATTGCTACAAGAAATGTGTGTGAAACCATACACTGTACAAGACTGAGGTCTGCAACAAGGAGACTGCATTCACATGAAACAATGACTGGCTGGTACCCACTGCACATGAACGGAGCACAGCCATGACCTCAAACAAGCCAACACCCCACAGAAAGGACTCCTCTGAACCAACTGCACCTCTCCCAACTGCTGTTTTTTTTTTTTTCATAGTTTTGAGTTGAGTTGTATTTGCTAAATAGAAGTCATAATTAAAATAGCAATTACAGAAAGTACAAAATAATGTACAAAACCAACATGTAGTACAGCCTTGAGATGCATTAGGTCTATAGAGCAGTGTCCAATGGAATTCACAAGGGCTCAGTGACATGATGGCTTTTTAGCTTTCCCACCAAAGTAGGCCGCAGCAGTCCCCCCATTCTCATAATGAAGGACAGCTGTGACAGGACTGAAGACAAACCATACTATGTGGTTCCATTAGCAAGTACTGATTTTCCTCCCTGCAAGCTGCCTTCAGTACCCTGCAGCAGTTTCACGATAAGCAACATGAGTACCACAGGATGAAGCCACTACCACCACCAGGTCAACAAAAGTAAGTCTGTGACCTTAAGCTGAGAAGACTGTTTTTACTTTTGAGAAGTGTCATTTTCTATAGCTATCTGCTTTTCCCCCACTCTTGCAGCCTAAACGGGACAGTCCAAAATCATCTGTGTACCGCCTTTCCCAAATTTTGTAGTCTAAATGGAAAGAAAATCATCATTAATGTATTTCTTTCTTGTAGATTAATATTCAGCACTCCTTGCCACTCACAATGTATTTTACGTTCCCACATCCCAAGGTTGCTAAAGCTCTCCCATAGGGAACTGAAAAAGGGGATGTATGAAATGAAACTGCCCCAGATTTATGAACACTGACCCACATTATGCAGCAAACACCTGTACCATTTGCAGAAATCCAAACCTTGAAGAAGCAAGCCACATGTCCATTAAACTTTACATCTCCCCTTACCCCTAATAACCAAAGGTACCCATACCTGCATTGCAGACCTCAAGGCCCACAAAACAGCTTTAATGGCCTTACCAGTTGACTAAAGGCAGAAAGAAGAAAAGAAAAAAAAACTTTATGTTAATAACTGCATATACCACACCCTTGCTACCTATAATACCGCTACTTATAAATACTGAAACTTAATCCCCAATACCACCCTTATTAATCCAAGGCCTACCTGCACCAGCAGTACTTACAGGTCATCTTGGATGTAAACTCACACTAGCAAGTTCATGCCAAAATGTGATACCTTACCCTGTTACCCTTTCACAAAACTTACTTAAGTCCCTCCCTACACTTACCTCACTTCCTCCCAATCATCCTACTTTATTTAACCCTTTCCTCCCACATCCAACTAGCTTCTTCCCTTATCCTCCTAAAACCCATTACTATTCCTACCTAAAACCCCATCTGAAGATGTCCCTGGATAAACTGGTCTTTTAGCAAACCTCATTTAGAGTTTACTAAGACTTGTTGCAGATGAGTGTAAGTTGCATATAAATATATTAAATATAAGGAGATGAAGGACTGAGCCTTGGGAGACACCCACAGGATCTGGAATGAAGGTTGAGAAGGTGTGTTGCAATTTTACAGCCCATTTTCTGTTGCTAAGGGGGGGGGTTATTGAATCTGCATAGCATAGGTTGAGAGAGGCCTAGGAAGGAAAGTTCATTTAGCAGTTTAAGATGAGAGTCAGTCAAATGCTTTGTATAAGTCAAGAAGGATGGATGAAACTAAGTGAACTGCCTTTCTATGATGCCTGATTATGCTGATGAAATGTAGCGGGGCAGTTGTGGTGCTTTGACTTGGATGAAATCTGTATTGGGTCTGTGAAGGGTGGTTGCTGGCAGTGTGGTATTCAAGGAGCTCTGTGTAAATAGATTTTCCAGGATTTTTTGTAAGGGAGACAGTATTGTAATACATCTGTAGTTACAGAATTCTGTTGAGCTTCCACTTTTCTGCAGGGGTATTATATAAGAATGTTTTTCCAGAGTAGTAAGTCTTGACTCTGTGTCATAGAATAGTTAATTAATATGGAGACCGGGCATGTCATTGGATATACTGACAGCTTGATTGTTTTCACCTGCAAGGTTATATGCAGCTAGACACAGACATTTTACATTTTACAGATGTTTATTGTTTTTTGAGACGGGGACAGATTTTAAGGGGAAGGATGTTGTGAGGTTATTTAGCTGAGCAGGTGTTGGGGGCATAGATGAGGGATTTGGACAAAGTGGTTGTTGAACTGGGTGACAATGTTTTTAGTGTAATTATTAGATGATGGCACTAGTGTGGTTGATTGAACAGTGTAGAGAAGAGTTTCCAGTGATATGCAGAATAGCTTTGGGTTAAGTTGGTGCTTTTCCTGGAGGTTAGTATAGAAATTGTTTGTATGCCTTAATATGGGATTTGAAACAGTTTCTGAGTTGCCTCAAGTCTTGCCAGTTGCTCTGAGAATTGTTTTGTGACCACTTCTCCCAACTTTTGTCTAATGGATTCATAAGTGTGTACTAGGTTAGAAACCACAAAGGCCTTTTTAAGCCTAACCATGCATCCCAAATCTCTGACAAGTTGTGGTACCATTGATAAGTGTAAGCAGGGGCTTGGGATATGAAACATTTACAAAGAGGGTCCTAGGAGATAAACGTAAGTTGTTTGGATTACATTTTATCCTTTTTTTGTATTGATGCGAGTTAGTTGATTTACTATATCCAAAAATATTTTGTTAAATTCTGAGACTTATTCTAATAGACGCATTTAATTAGAATATGTCAATTAAATAGCTAAAGATTGCAAATAAAAGTTTGTATTTGAAATTTTTTGAGGTTGCATGCCTGCTTATATTGCTTTTGTATGAAGGTATTGTTTTGCTAACTTAAAAAAACAAAGGTAGGAAATAATCACTGATAGTATTTAGCAGGCAACCACTGGTGGTTACTTTGTTTGGAGATGAGGTGAGAATGAAATCCAGCATAGATACTTTATTACTATTTTTGTTAAGTGTAGTTGGGGCAGTGATGATCTGAAGGAAGTTGTATAAATTTATTGTGGAAGTTGAGTTATCAGAGCATATTAGGTTGCCATTCAGTGTTGAGGTCTCACAGTATGATTGTTTCATGGCTTCTGTTGGTGGAGATCCAGAAATGTTTTTTTTTCAGCAATGTTAATATTATTACGGTGGGATATGTATAGGACTGTTATGCAAATGCTCTTTTTTTCTGTTTAGCCTTAGCCAAGAGATGAGTAATTTTGCATTGTTATATTGGGGAAATGGTTGAGATGGGGATTCATCTTGTGGGTATTTCTCTAAAAAATGGCTACCCTCCATCTATCTATTCTTAGAATGTAGTAGCTTGGTGGGAGAATTTCTTCATCATTTGTGTCTGTTTTTAGCCAAATTTCTGTAAGGAGTAATATATCAGGAGAATATTGGACTATGTCTACATGTTTATATTCTATTGTGGCATATATTCTTGTAAAATTCATATTGAGAAACAATGCGCCTAAGTATGTGTTTTAGGTAGAGAATGGAGATGTATGTGGTGTGTGTGCATGTGTGTGTTTGGGGTGCCAGAGTTTGGGCGGATGTCACTACTCAGTTTCAGTTTTGATGTAATACTTGGGAAGGGAACATTTCTGTTTGAGCTTGTTATATGTCAAGTTTTGTTAGCAAGTCATTTATGTTTAGATAGATGTGTTAATGGAGATCAAAGTCTGTGATACAGTATACATTGGAATACAAGGAAGTAAAATGTGTTTTGGTCTGTAGCATAGTCATTTAGGCTTGAAAAATAGTGAGAGGGAGAAGGTCTGTTTGGGATGAGGTTAAGTTTGTTAGTAAGATTACTGCAAGTAGTATTAAGAGACACAGAATAAGCATAGTGGATAAAAGAGCTGAGTGAATGTATGTATGTATGTGGTGTGTATTCACTGTATGTATGTGGTATGTATACATGTATGGGATGAGGTTAAGTTTGTTAGTAAGATTACTGCAAGTAGTATTAAGAGACACAGAATAAGCATAGTGGATAAAAGAGCAGAGTGAATGTATGTATGTATGTGGTGTGTATTTACTGTATGTATGTGGTATGTATACATGTATGTATGTATGCAGTATGTATATATATGTATGTAAACAAGTTCCACAACAAGCTGATAAATCCAAAAAGTGGAAAAAACAAATGGACAGCTAAAAGTCCACTTTTTTATTGATGTAGTAAATCCACATTAAGCTCTTTCATCTTGTTAAAATACTTCATCAGAATGTGCAAGCATAGCACTTGATGCAGTATAAATAGGCTAACCTAACCACCTGTCTAATTAATTAACTAATTACACATTTAAAACTAAAACTAGGTTTCTGCCATGATAAATATAAACATCTTTATGAAACTTCCCTCAACAACAATGTGCAAATAAAGCTAATAGAAAATGAGTACGTACATTAATTAAAAAAAAACTGCAGATAAATTAAGACAAACCACTGTAAAACATCACAGCTGAAAAAACATATAAACCAAACCACATGCCAAATACTACCTCAATGAGAAGGAGCTTCTGTTATATACTACCAGTGCTCCTGCCAAATGTTAAAGGGCCCACATTGCTTTAAGCCTCAAAACACTTCTTATGGACACCACATCATTTAGACCTGGAAAAACAGTAGCGTGACACCTGAGCTGCCATTTTAATTCCTTCAACTGTAAAAATACATCTACTGGTCCCCCTCTCGGAGCCAGGTCAGCATGATCAATAACTGTGAATTTAAAAGAATGAGTATGGTTACAGTTAATGTGCTTCAATAAAGCATTCTTGTCTTCCCTTTTGCTAGTACAATATTGATGTTAGAAAATACAATCCTAAAGGCTCTTTTCATCTTAGCTATATAAAATCCTTCAAAGCCCTGGCACTTAGCCACATAATCAACTCCCTTACTCCCACAATAATATTTATGTGACAGTTCAATCTTCCTATAACCTTGCAATACCAGGCTAGTACCTTCAAAAATATATTTGCATTGCCTGCAACGACCACATTTGACCATCCCCCATTATTACTAACCCTCGTGGGGGGCCTTTCCAATAATGTTTTGAGACTAATGTCCTTTTTGTACACAGTAGTTGTTTTTTCTCCCACTTTATTTAAGTTGACATCATCAATGGCAAACATGTTCCAGTTTCTAACAATAATGGACCTAATATGGTCAAAATGTAAATTAAAAGGCAGTACCAAGGCCTTACCAAAGGCATGACTACTATCTTGGTCTAATCTACCACCTTCGGACCCACCAGTTGCAATGGCACCACCAATTCTTCTTAAAAGTGGGGTGTATATACCCCTGTCCCTCTTTTTGTTTAATTCTTTAAAAATATCATCAAGGAACAATAAGGGGTACCCCCCCTTGATCAACATTTCCCAAAGTTTCCAACATTCCATGCCATACATAGCTTCATCACTCCCCATCCGGGCTAACCTAACACATTGTCCTTTCACCTGAGATTTCTTTTGGTGAATGGGGTACCAACTCTTAAAATGCAATAATGTGTTGGGGTATGTTGGCTTTCTAAACAAAGTAAAAATAAATTCCTTGGTTGCACTGTTCTTAATAATGCTAACATCTAAATAATTATTTTTTTCATTCTGAACATTCATGGTAAATTCCAAAAAGCTAGTGGAACTGTTCAAAAATAGGAAAAATTCCTCTAACATTTCTCTGGTATCATGCCAGAAAATAATAATGTCATCCAAAAAACGGACATAAAGAGACCAGCACTGGCAAAAGTTAGAGGTGAAAACCTTGGTCTTTTCCCAATATGCCAGTACCAAATTGGCAAAAATGGGGACACAAGCTGCCCCCATTGCTATCCTTGAAAAATTATATACTGCCTTCTGTTGGTTTCTCACTGTTACTTGCATTTACATGCATGCATACCACAGTTCATTTAACTATTTATTGTAATCAACTAATCTTATTACTGTATTGTACCAAGTACAATAAATACACTAAGACAACTGTTTCAGTTAATACGCTTTACTGTCACATTTCTTTTCAGATCTAGAAGCATGCAACACAGATGCTGTTAGCTCTCTATGGCAAATACTCAAAGCTTGTTTATGCACAGTCATATTTATACCAAAAGGTCTGATATTTTTCTCAAAGTCTGATGTATAACAGTTCTTTCTTTGTATAACAGTTTTTCTTTGTTCTTCTAATTTATGATTTGTCCTTGATTTAAGTTTGGTGGTCCAAGGAAACTCAGTTATCTGAAATGTGGTGTTCCAGCACTATCTGATGTTCCAACTTTATCTTGCTTGATGTTACATCTCTTTACTTTGTTGATGTCCTTCCATCTGCCATCTGCACAGTTATTTTTAGAGACTTTGTTTTTCAATAACATACTCCTTTACATGGATGCCAAAATCTAACTATGCTATGTATGCTTGCCAGCACACTTACTATTTTCCTGCATTTTATACTATTTCTAAATTAACCCTTTACATTTCATATTATTCTTGCAGCTTTTTATTCAAGCTAATAATCATGCTATCAACAGTTTGAAAAGACAGTGTATAGTAAATTTCTTTCAGTTCCCCATTTTTTATTTGTTTAACTTCAGTTAAAGAAAAGACTGCATTTGTTTTGTTAGCATTATCATTTACAGCATTTATTTACAACTTTGCTCATATTTACAATCATAACTTGTTGCGCTATTGCAAATCTCCATAACTTGCAGCATATAAAACAATTTTAAGCTGTCATTATTATTATTATGACCCCTAAAACTATAAACACAGGATGTATTAACTAATTTAGCAATTTGGTCTCAGATGATGACCATCCCCTAAATATGTCCCACCAATTATGGGCAGTGTTGGCTTCTGTTTTTGTCTTTTACTATTAACACTGGGTTATTTGAAACTGCATATACAAACTGTGGTGCCACTTTAACAAACATTTTGAAATTTGAAGGCAATATTGCCCATTTATACTAAATTGTAATCTGTCTATTAAAGATACTTGTAATGACTTACTAAATAGTATGATTCCCTTGTGCTTGTAAATGTACAATCTGTGAGATATCTTATTTTACTAGTTTTTTTATACCAAGCTCTTTTAAATCTGCATTTGGTATTTTTAAAACTTGGAAATGTAATATTGAAGTGCAATATTGTTTTTATGGTACTGTTGTCCTATCATAGTACAAGTGGATGGTATTTTTACCATTTGATCTGTATGAAGTACTAGCCTGTTACTCAAAATGGTAAGTATTTTAACCCATGGTCCTTTTCTTGTATTACTGTGTTGTTTATACAAATTCCCCTGTTGAGTTTATTCTTATTTGTGTGTTATTGTCCACACACTGACATTTCTGCATGCTGTCTTTCCTTGTCAGAACTGTTACATTTTTGAGGTAATGTACAGCATCTAATAGAGACAGAGCTGTTTATTGAAATGTTTATGTCAGTCTTTGATTCTTTTTCTACGTTTATGTATGCCTGACCTTGTTTAGCTAGCCATGCTGTTATATTTGTGTTAAATGTTATTCTCCCAAAGGTACATGCTGTGTGCTTTTTACAATAGAAATAGTCTTGTGTTCTGTTTTGTGTAGCATTTTCCTAACTAAGTTTTATTAATTACCTCTGTTTTGATGTTCAGAATGATGCAAATGAAATGCAGGCATCTGTGTTGACTGCTGAGTGCCTTGTCTCGCAGCTGCATTTTTATCTATAGTCCTTGAAGCATGTTACAGACACTGAACATTCAGCTTGTCACACGCTGTACCAGAATATATGTATGCTACCAAACAGAAATACATATATTTAACTAACTATATTAGTTCTACATATATTATAGCAACAGATGTATATATGCGTCTAACTAGTAAATAGATGTGCACATTCATTTATACATTTTTAAACATATCTATCACTGTATACATTCCTTCTGTTTTATTTTAAATTCAAAACTGTCTATATTAGTATGTAATTTTTAGTCACGTTATATTGCTACTAACTAAAAACACATTGGGAAACAAAACCTTTAGTTTTGTTTTGATACAGCAAGTTAACACAGTTTAATATTGTCAACACAATGATGACAACCATTACTATTAGAACTGGATGAATCTGAATATGACTCTATACAGTGATGTTTTATACAGTAATGTATTGACAATGCTTGAGGATTTTATTGCAAAGGCATTGCAGTCTTGTTTTTTGAAAAAAAAAACATGTCACAAATGTCAAGCTTTGACTTGTTACTCTATACATATAACACTTGAATGCAAACTTGTCTATTTACATAGATAAACCATTTACTATATACTGTACATCATATACTTGCTTGTACAGATTGGTTTTGCATTTGTATATACATAGCTGTAATGTACACTCAGTCCAGTTTTCAAACTTAGCATTAAACTGAAGCCTGCTAATTACATTACTTGAAACATTAAAATATATTTTGGTATTACCACTTTGCACTTTTATTTGAGTCCCTTTTGCAGTACTGTTTACACAGTTAGTGTAAAATTGAAACTATGCCCTTCCCCCTGTAGTATACATCATTTTATTGCAGTATTGTTTATTTGCTTTATGCTGTGAGAATTAAATGTATGCTTGCCTTTTGGCTGTTATCTAGACTGTGACACTTTGGTCTTACACATTTGCTCATTTTTTTGGTCATTTTTAAAAACAGAAACTATTTGTATAAAGCTTTTGCTGTTGCCTATACTGTCAAAGTTGTAGTAGGAATTGATTTTATCCATTTTGAAAAGATGTTTACTGTTACTACTACCTATTCATACCCTCCCTTTTTGTAAAGGGACCTGCATAATTTAACTGCACACTACAGACCATGTACTGACTGTACTCTAGTATTTACTTGCAAACAGATTATTAATGACATGTATGACATCTTATTACAATTACCAAACAGGATTTTTGTAGACTTTTGTGCCTTTTGCTTAATGCTGGATGTGAATACTTAACAATAATGCTTTAGAAAAACATAAGCCATTTGGCCTGGTGACCAGTCTTGTTTCCTTGACCTTATAAATTTCAGTACCAGTAACATTTTATCTTATGCAACATTCCTTGTAAGTAACCATTCCAGCATGGAAAGATTTGAGCTCACATTACTTACTTTTTTTTTTTGTGCATTCCAGACACTTAACCCTTAACTCCTTTAGCACTTACTCATACCTTCAGTCATTCATTAATTTACTTGCAACTTGATATTATAATGCACTTGTAATAAACATTAACCTGGGTAACTTGCATAATATTGTTTTTGAATACTGTTTTTGCTGGAGTCTTTGCTATTTGTTATGCTATAATACAATTACAAAATATTGTAAGAAACAAGAGATATTGACTTAACTAACACATGCTTAAAACAGATATATTTACATTTGCTGTTGCCTGCTGTTTGCTGCACTTTAGGTGAAAATAAAATACATGCATGTCAGTCTTGTGACATCATGTCTTTACTGTATTTAACTACTCTCATTTGATTTCTATGCCCTAGAACTGTTTTGTTATTTGAAATGGTTTGAAAATCACCATTTAAGTGCCTTGCTTTAACTGAATGAAAGTTTGTGCTGTGTACACTTAACCATTTTCTAAATGTAGAATAGTACATTGTAAATTATTTCCTACCAGCGTAGTTAACTGCTGTTGCTTTAACTCTTTACTAACCAGATTATTCTGTTCTGCTGAATTTAAAGCTCTTATGTACTTCTGAAAAAGTGTTTGGATATGTTGTATGAACTTTTTGAACTCACTCTGACTGTGTCTTAGAAGTTTATTAAATCTTTTTGTCAGTTCACCATGAACCTCATCTCTGTTTTTATCTGTTTTGTAATGTGTAGTGGTTTTATGCCACTTTTGTCTAGCAAGATGGACAGAAGATTCTGTAAATAACTGACTTGACTGATATTATAACTCTGAAATTAACATTTTACATGTGGTGACATGACATAATGCATCTGGTTGCTTACCATTACTTTTATGACATTGCACACAGAAAGCAGTTTCATATAACTTGCACAATAAACGTTTACTATCATACAAATGATGTTGATGATGTTTAAGATACTAGTCAAATGTACATAAAGCATTGACATGAACTTTATCTAGTAAAGTACTACATGTGCTACAGTTATGTTTATACCAATCTTTAAATTCTGTCCATACATGTGCTGGACTATTATTACTGTCTACCTGAAAGGTAGTGTTACATTTAATACTTTTCTGTCTAATGGCATCCATGCTGTAGAATGAGAAACAAAAAGAGAATTACCAGTTTCTGTGTGGAAGGTGGCCAAATCTTCCATTGAGAAAGCGTGGAAAGTCCTTCGCTGATTCTCTGAAAATGAGGTCAAACACAGCTGGCAGATTCAGTTGTGTAAATGTGCAGGACCTGTGGAATTTGCAGAGATGCACTGTTCTGCTACTGTATACTGTACAGAAAAAGGAGACAAACATTTGCACTGGAACAGAACATACTAACTGAATAAAATAAAAAAGAAGCTGTAGTTGTCACAATAAGAAACCATTTGGTCCATCAACTGTGCCTCACTATTGAAAAATTATATGTCTTCTGTTGGTTTCTCATTGTTACTTGCATTTACATGCATACATACCACAGTTCATTTAACTATTTATTGTAATCAACTAATCGTATTACTGTATTGTACTGAGTACAATAAATACACAAAGACACCTGTTTCAGTTAATACGGTTTACTGTCACATTTCATTTCAGATCTACAAGCATGCAACACAGATGCTGTCAGCTCTCTATGGCAAATACCCAAATCTTGTTCATGCACAGTCATATTTATACCAAAAGGTCTGAAATTTTTCTCAAAGTCTGATGTATAACGGTTCTTTCTTTGTATAACAGTTTTCTTTGGTCTTCTAATTTATGATTTATCCTTGATTTAAGTTTGGTGGTCCAAGGAAACTCAGTTATCTGAAATGTGGTGTTCCAGCACTATCTGAAACTTGATGTTCTAACTTTATCTTGCTTGATGTTACATCTCCTTACTTCATTGATGTCCTTCCATCTGCCATCTGCACAGTTATTTTTACAGACTTTGTTTCTCAATAAGATACTCCTTTACATGGACTCCAAAATCTAACCAAGCTATATATGCTTACCAGCACACTTACTATTTTCCTATATTTTATACTATTTCTAAATTAACCCTTTATATTTCATATCATTCTTGCAGCTTTTTATTCAAGCTAATAATCTTGCTCGCAACAGTTTGAAAAGACAGTGTATACTAAAATTATTTCAACCTTACTTTTCTGCTTGAACAACTGGTTTTCAAAAATGATGAAATTGTTCTCTAAAACCTTCTCCATAAGGGTTCTAATTGTTAATATTCTCATGTGTCCTATGTCTGAGTAGTCACATAAAAAATATAGAACCATTCCACACAAATATCATGGGGAATGATAAAAAATGAATCCTTGATGTCAATAGTTACCAACAACAGATCATCATGGTACAACTCCTGTGTTGTGACTCTTCCCAAAAAATCCCATGAGTCTTTTAACATAAAAGGAAACTTCTTCACTACCCCTTTTAGTTGAAAAATCAATAAATTTTGCTAAGGGGAACATCTTGGATGCCTTTGCATCCATAATTGGACGTAGGGGTGGATCAGTCAATCTCTTGTGTATTTTGGGAATCCCAAGTATGGTGGGGGCCTTAGGGTATGTGACATTGAGAAATTTGTATTCACCCTCATCAATTTGTTCATTGATTAGAAAATTGTACAAACCCATGTCTAAGTGCCTGCATGCTAAATTTATTTAATTTTAGGATACCTCTTCATAGGAATCAGAATACAACAATGTTAACATTTTGTTTACATAATCATTGGTGTTCATCACAACAAGATCCCCACCCTTGTCCAGTTTCATTACCCTGATGTCTTTATTAGAGGTAACAGTCTTAAGTATATCATTTTCATCCTTATTAAGGTTGGACCCTTCCAGTATAGGTGTAGAAAGCAGTTTCCTAATATTTTCACACAATGTTTCAAACATCTGTGCAGCTGGTTGTAGAGGGGGGTTGAAGGTGCTTAATCAATTGCAATTATTACCAGTTCTTAAACTCAAACCATTGTCAAAAAACAAAAAAAAATTAAAATTGACCTTTCTCACTAATAATTTCTTAACTGAAAAAAAAAATGAAAAATTAACTGAAATCTGTTTTTCTGTTATTATTGTCTGAACACAGATAAACTGAAATTAGTACTATTGTACAATTTTCTGAAAACATGAGAACATTTTGATTGTCTGAACACAGACTGCAAACTAGTAGTGTTGTACAATTGTCTGAAAACGTGAGAACATTGTCTGAACATAGATAAACTGAAAACTAGTACTATTGTACAATTGTCTGAAAACATACATACTTGCTTTTAACAAATACATTTTAACTTTAAACAAACATTGAAGAAATAACTGAAACACATAGGCAGTCCACTTTTACACCACAGCTCTTGCCAAATTTTACTCTGCATTGTCCCAGTCACTGATGAGGTAAAAGAAGGCCTGTTTTAATGTTGAAGTGTCCTTTTTATAGTTAGGCCTTTTAAACCTCTTTTTTATTTCTTGTGCAAGCCTGGGTGAAGTAATGTTTTGGTTGTATTTAGTATTAGGTCCTTAAAATGACATTTGCATCTCTAACAAGTATAAGCTGATAAACTTGATAACATTACTTATTGCCCTGACCTTATTTACATTTTTCTGCATGGAATAAACATTTTCAGCTTTAACAACTATAAACTGATAGCATTCCTTACTGTGCTGACTTTATTTACATTTTTCTGCATGAAATACGCATTTACTGCTAATAAACTCTTGCAAGTCTGTAAGCAAACTGATCATCTCAAATGAAATTTAAAGTAGTAATGTAACACTTTGCATTTCTGCATCTATATGAAATCAGTTTTAACTGTTGAACTTTTTACATTTTGTCTCATGACCCTTAGATTTTAACATACTGTTCTGAGTGAAACTCCACCCACTGACTCACCATAACCATTTCTTTAGCTGATGTCATTTAACGTTTCAGTAGTACTGAATGATGCAAGAATTTATTATCACTGTGTACAATTTTTTTGGATAAATAGTAAAACTATAAATGCATTAAAGTGATTTTTGCCATACAGCCTTAATGCATTAAAGTGATTTTTGCCATACAGCCTTATGGCTTATAGTACTGTCTTTAATTCATCTCATAGGCTGGATGTAATCTAAGTTGATGTGCTTGGCAAACTGCCATTTCCATATGAAACATATACAGTCTCAAACTGATTACATAATGTAATCTTTTATACATAGGATATGAATTCTTAACTGTGTTGTCACTTTTACAATGTAGCATTGACTTTAGATTTTACATTCTGTAAACTAGCAAACATTATTTTGTCTCTGTCTCTATTATAATATTGTTTATGCACTGCAACACTTTAATACAAAGCTCTTAACTAATGACTGCTAAACAAAACAATAATTCAAAAAAATTATTTGCTAAGTCTGTAACTGTAAACCCTTTATTCTGTGAATTAATTTGCCTGTTAGTTCTGATATACCTTACAAGACATAGACGTATATGTTTACCCTTTTTTCTAACAGGCCACACCCAATATGTCTTTCTGAGCACTTCAGCTGTGTTAGCTGAACTGGAATTTATTTTATCTTTAACCCATAAATCAGCATGTTCCTGTTGTAATCAATTCTTTAAAATTTGTACATTTGCACAAATCTGGTCAGTGACATCTAAAACAGCATATAACTCTAATGACATGTTCATACCTAGTACAGAGCTGCTAAAACTTTTAGCTGCTGTAATCTTTGATATTTTAAATCCTGACAAAACTGCATGTGTCCTTTAATAAAGATCTCTGTGTAACTGAAGTTGATTTGTCTGTAAACAATGAAATATTGTTATTTCTTTTAACCTTAAACAATGACAGATTAATGCTCCAATCTTTACAAATAGCTATGGAATGCATTTTTACTTAGCACTGAAATGTGTTCTTTAGTTATACTGGAATTTACTCTATTAAAATCTGCACTCTTTTAAATCCTGACAAAACTGCATTTGTGTCTTTTAATATTCTTTTTTGCAATGCATTCTTTTACTTAGCACTGAAGTGTGTTGTTTAATTATACTGGAATTTACTTTACTAAAATCTGCACACTGATTTCTCTTATCTCCCTTCAGTGCAAACATTGCACTTAATTCTGAAAATAAGAAACTAGATGAAGTAATGAGAACTTGAAACATTGCCTGCATGTTACGTAGGTTGGCTGTGTTGACATTTGTATGTTTAATACTGCAACATAATCCTCTATTTTGAATTACATGTATTACATTCTGAACATTTGTATGTAAAACTATACTACCGCTGAAATTATTATGTTGAATTGCATGTGCTGAAGCATTGGGTCTTTATTATTTCTTGAACAGCTTAGGTTGTCAAATGCTTAATGATCGACACCTAAGCGTCGAAGTTTCAAAATCGCGAACGGCCATATATGAAAATTCTTTCCTCAGGAAAGAATTCGCTAGGCGGTCCAAAAATAAAATTAACTTTTCAACCTAAATATAGTGGTAGGCTTCACCCCCACACCCCCCAACATAGGAGCTGTGCCCCCACCCCCCTAATTAAATATACCAACTCCGAGATCACTCTACATTGGGGAAAGGGTGAATCCCCGATATCGGTCAAGTGAATTCTTTCCCCAGGAAAGAATTTGCTTATACGGCCATTTGTAATTTTGAAATTTCAACACTTAGGTGTCGATCATTTAGCAATTGACAACTTAAGCTGTTGAAGAAATAATATAGACCTGAAGCATTTATGTTAAAGTTTGAGACTGTCCTGACAGAAGCTGACTCATTAGCTTGCTTCTGTGATTTAAACCTTTTGCGTTTAAACATATTTAACATTTTTGAAATAATAACCTTTACCTTTAAAAGAATATTTCTAGACTGCTTTATAGGTTCATAGGTTCATAGGTTCATAGGTTCATACTAGGCTATCTGCCCTGGGGCAATTATAAGCCTAGCCCGATTCTGTATGGCTTACGCCACCCCTTGATTTGAGTATACTGTGCCCATTTTAAGGTTTAGTTTACTGTGCCTCTGTCTAATAGTGACATGGGAATAATCCCTGGGACAAACCTACGATCCCCCATCCACCTATCGAGATTCTTCTTGAAGAGATTCAGTGAGGTGCTCTGCCTCACATGAACTGGAATTCTATTCCAGAGTGAAGGGAGCCTCTGGGTTATGAACCTGTCCCTCCAGCAAGTTCTATTTATTTCTGTGCTGAGGTTCAAGTCCCTCGAGCGTGTGGCTCTAAGGGATTTAGATTTACTGAGGTGGAGCATGTCCATTAATTCTGGATTTGACATAGCTTTGTATGTCAGGCATAGATCGAAGTAGGCGGTATGCAACTGAGTAGAGCTGGAGTTTTTAACCGGCAGCATATGGCATCTGTTTGAGACCCTTGATCCTCTTGGTGAGATACTTTTGGGGTCTTTCTAATTGCTGCAGGTGTCGGGTAAGGTACATCCCAAAAGGGGCATTGTATTCTATGATGGGCCTGATGAGGGATGAATAAAAGGGCATGATTACCTCTCTTGATCTAGATGTGAAACCCTTCGTGATGAGGTGGGCTATGTAGAAGGTCTTTCTAACCACTTTGGCAATGTGGTTTTCAAAGGAGAGATTGTTATCAACTTGGGTCCCCAGGTCCCTAATAACTTTCTCTGTACTTAATGGGTTTCTGCCTATGTGGTAATTTGTGGGCACATTGTTTTTGCCAAAGGGTATGACTATACATTTTTTGGCATTTAGCTTTAAACCATGGCACTGGCACCAGTTATCTGTCTCTGTGAGACCTTTTTGAAGGATGTTTGTGTCAGCTGGAGAGTTGATTATGGCGCCCAGTTTGCAGTCATCTGCGAACTTGGTGAGCCATAGTCCTCCCACATTTGCCTGTACCTCAGAAAAGTATATACCGAACAAGAGTGGTCCCAGGACAGAACCCTGTGGGACGCCACTTGTGACCAGTTTCGAGTCGGACATGGCTCCAGCAACTCTCACTCTGTGGGTTCTGTCTTTGAGCCAGTTTGTGACCCATCTTGTGACATAGGGGTTTATATTTAAGCTGGATAGCTTATCTATGATGCCCGAGTGGGGTATTGTGTCAAATGCCTTTGCAAGGTCCAGATAGGCTGTGTGGACTACCTTCCCTTCATCTATGACTTTGGTGACTGTTTCGAAGAAGTCAACCAGGTTCAAAAGGCAGGATCTGCCCTTGACAAAGCCGAACTGGGTAGGATCTAGTGTCTGTAGGTCCCCAATGTCTTTGTTTATGAGCTCCATGATGATCCTCTCCATAGCCTTGCAGACTAAGCTAGTCAGGCTTATGGGGCGATAGTTTCCAGGGTCCATAGAGGCTCCACCTTTGTGGAGAGGGACCACTGTTGCTGTACGCCATTCTGTGGGCACATATCTTGTAGTGAGGCTGAGATTGCATAGCTGTTTTATTTGAGGGATTAGTTCCTCTTGGAATTCATGTAGGATGCAACCTGGGATGCCATCTGGTCCCATGGAAGCAGCGTTTTTTGCTTTGGAGAGGGCAGCCTTCACCTGAGCATCAGAGATGTTTGGGAGGCTATCAAGGTTTTAAAATTAAACCAAAGATTTACTAACGTTTTAACTGTAGAAGGATTACTTGACATGTTTATAAACTTTTTGAGTTGTTAATTAAAAAGTGTATTTAAAGTCTTGCATAACTTTATGGTCCTGAAAGAATGTGTACCATTCTCTGTAGTTTATTAACCTTTTCTTTTGCTTTTTGGCTGTGTGGCTTCACAATGGAAACTTTAAACTTCATGGAGATAGCTGTTAACTGTATGCTATTTTATGTTCTGAAGGAACACTGCTTTGATTTAATACTGGTCTGTTAAAGTTGTTTGAGGCTTTTCTGAAGTTAACACTGGTGCTGTGCACTTTGGTTAACAGCTGCATTGAGTATATGTGTGCTGTGACTATTTTCTGCATGAAGTATTGCTGGTTTACTGAAAAGTCTTTCCTGTAATGAGAAATGCATCCGTTTCTGTTTGCTGATAAGGGTGTTTGAAATAATTGCTGTGTAAACTGCTGTAGTTCAACAAAACACTGCTATTTTGTAGATTTTTTGTAGAACACATGTAGTGTGACCAAGTCTGGAAATGAACAATACCGTCACTGAAAGAGTGGTCTGTAGCACTATTGATTACCTTTACTGGGGCCTCTCAGCTGAAAATCCTCTGAAGTGCTGTTGAAATGTCCGTAGTACATCTGCTGTAGTGACTCGGAAAAACAGTCGCTGTGAACTTAAGAAAATATATGATGTACTGGAAACTGGATTTGAATGGGTTACACATTACAACTGTCTCTGATCTTCCAATTGTCCAGATTAGCTGCTGGGTTGCAAGAATTATATATCTCTTCCCAGACAGCAAGCCTGTTTGGGCACCATTGTAAAAATTGATAAGACTGTACTGTAATTAGCTGGAAACACTGTAATGAGACTGAGAATGAAAGTATTTATCTGTTAATTACCCAAACTCGTGCTGAACAGGTGCCAGTCTTTCCTTTATGGGCCGAGTCTTGTGCACTTTTCAGAATGAATTCTCCAAATACTATAGTTCAGTCAATAAGGCTTTAATAGATGTTCACTTTATCCAGATATTGTCTTCATTAACAGTGCTGATAAACAATCAGTATTCAAAGTTATTGCAGATCATATTCTGATTGTCCTGAACAACGTAAACTAATATAGACTTTATTTGGCCTGTCTTCTGTACTCATGCTCGAGTATCTGTAATCTTCTCTGAAATAACAGGTTGAACGAACTAACTAATCTTAACTGACTTTTCTAACTGTATCTGAAGTATATTTTAATAATACCAAAACCGCGTGATGCTTTACACGTGGTCTTAGCCTTGGTTCCCTTGGTTTCCAGGCTTGCTCTTAATTTAACATTCCATTAAGGAACATTCTGTAGCTGGAAAGATTGTATCTTTCCCTTTAGAAAAGAACATTCAGTATTCATGCATTCTCTGCACACTTTATGCTTACCTTCCTTTCTAATAAACTGTTAACCAGCAAGGTTATCCTTTCTTTCTGCTTAACTGTCTTTTATGCATAAACAAAACACAATTTCTAGGCCTATTTTATCCTTTAGCCTGTCTAATGTCTAATAACTGCTTTAAAATGGAAGTCCCTAATCTGACAACCACTTTCCATCTCCTTCTACCTTTATCAGTAGCTCTTCTGGTCCTTTGACGTCATTAAGGCAGGCTGGCATCTAAAGCTGGCCAAAGTACTATTAACATTTTTCTTACTTTCTTTCATGTGCTTGAAATAATTGCTGTGTAAACTGCTGTAGTTCAACAAAACACTGCTATTTTGTAGATTTTAGATTTTAGCATCTTCATGAATACTCTAAACTCCTTAGCTCCCTCTAGGAAGATCAGAGTAAAATCAGACCATGCTCCCTGGCTCTCCAAACAGACTAGGTCCCTTATGAAACAAAGAGATCATGCTTGGAAAACCTGGACTAAAACTAAACAACCACCTTTTCTTCAAAAATACAGGCAACTGAGGAACCTTGCAAAAAAACATACAACTAATGACAAAAAGTTATACTATAGCTCTGCTCAGCTTAACAACAAATCCAATCCTCAAAAATTTTGGTCAACTCTCAACAACATCCTCTATCCTGGAAATCCCTCTAATCCCTCCCCATACCCTAACTCTTCCTCTCAGGAAACAGCTACCCTCCTGAATAAACACTTTATCTCTTCCATCCAAAATCTGGTAACCTCTAAGCCAAACTATACTTCGACACCCACCTCTCCAAGTCCCACTAACACAACTTTGTTTTCTTTTGAGCCAGTTCCCATTACTTATATCAAATCTCTACTACTCAAGCTAAAACCTTGCTCTCCTTCCACTGACAATTTATCTCCTACATTCCTCAAACTTGCTGCTGACTCAATTGCCTATCCTGTATCTATAATAATTAATCGATCTATTCCGGAATCAACTGTCCCCACCCTTTGGAAATCTTTCTTCACTATCCCTCTTCATAAAGGTGGAAACTCCACTGACCCTTCAAACTACCGACCCATTGCCATTCTGTCCCCCCTCTCCAAGATATTAGAAAAATGTATTCACTCACAGCTTCTCAATCACCTCCTCACACACCACTTACATACCCCTACCCAACATGGATTTCGTCCTCACCACAGCACCATTACTGCCCTCCTCTCCTTCATTCATATCATTGCAGAGGCCCTAGACAACAATAAACTAATTTCTTGTCTCTTCCTAGATTTCTCCAAAGCCTTCGATACTGTCTCTCATCCTCTACTACTATCCAAACTCGCAAATCTCCACCTATCCCCCTCCACACTTGCCTGGTTTAATAGTTACCTATCTGGCAGGGAACAATCTGTCAAATGGCTCTCATCCTCCTCACCTTTCCTTCCCATCTCCACTGGTGTTCCCCAAGGCTCCATCTTGGGACCCCTTTTGTTTAACATCTTCACCAATGCTCTTTACACCTCATGTAAAGAATCCTCCCTTATTCAGTATGCCAACTCCACACTTACATCCATCTCAAATAACATTCCTGAACTACACTCCCTGACCCAACAGGCCCTACTATCCACTCAACAATGGCTCTCTCACAACCTATTGATCGTAACCCCAAAAAGACCAAACTCCTACTTTACTTCCCCGTTCTCTTTCTCATCACAAAACCTCCTTTTTTATTACATCTTCTAACAATACAAATATCCAACCTGACACCCACACAAAACTCCTACCGGTCATTATCGATGACAAACTCAAGTTCAACCTACACATACTCCAATGTATAAAAAAAACAAACCAGAAACTAGGTCTGCTATATCGGAACAAAAAATTTCTAACCCCTGAATCTAGACTTACCCTGGGCCAGGCACTCCTCCTCCCCTCCCTCTTATACGCCGCCCCAGTTCTTACCAATATCCAGGCCTCCACTGTAAACAAACTGCAACAGACTTACCATAAAATAGCCAGATTCATTACTAACTCCCCATAAAACTCACACCACTGCATTTCTTTAAACTCTCTTCAATGGCTTGAACTTCCCCACTTTCTGCTATCTTATCAATTTCATATGCTACTCTCTATTCTTTATAAATCCTCCTTCTGTCCATCTCTATCTTCCTTAGTCTCCATCTACATCCCATCTCAGACCCTCCGTACTTCTAGCCAACAATTACTTGATATCTACCACCCAAAAAGGTCAGTAGGCAAACTACTCTACAAACACTCCCTTGCCCATGCTTGGAACAAACTTCCCCTTGACTTACGTTCAATCTCCCAGACCTCACACTTTAAAAATTAACTAAAAGCTTATTTTCTCAATTCCAGAACCTGCCCTTGCCATGACCCTACCTAGTCTTCCTTCCCTTTATGGACCCTCAAAAGGACCATACTTAGTACCTCATTACAACTCTCTCTCCAATGTGTCTGCTATGCATTTGCACAATTTTATACAAACAAAAAATGTTAATTGTTGACCTATTGAACTATATCAATGTAAAATTGTTACTTAGATTCTTTTTAATGCAACTTTAACTTTATGCATGTATACCAACATATGTGAATCGTTTTGCTATAACTGCTATTATATCAATATTGTTTAAAATTGTACTTGTTTTAAAATGTATTACTGGAGCTTTTCTCCTCGGGTCTCCACTGAAAATGGGCCACAAGCCCAGTTTGACAAACCCAGTTAACAAATGTCAATAAATAAATAAATATAAATAATATTTGCTTGTCTTTGTATTATTATTTTTTACTTAGCTATTTATGTTTTATGTACTGAGTGGCCCATTGGGTTAATTCCCATTTTCAGTGGAGAAAAGTTCTAAAAATTCTTAGCATATTAGTTATATTGAACAAAATATAAAATAATCTACTAGCTTAGAAAATAACTAATCATACTATTCAAGAAATAAATGTGGCAAAATTAAATAGCTATGAATTTCAAGCAGACCAAACAAGCAATATAAAAGATAAACAAAGTATTATGCATGTAACTATGAATATTGTGATACTGGGTTGACCGGTGGAAGGTTTCATGTCCGAATGCATGATAAAGTAATCTTGTGAAGACTTTTCAATGACAGGTATTGTGGTATAATTAGGTAACATTTTTACAAAAGGAAGAATTTACTAATGGATCTTATGACAATGTTGTCATTAACATATTTTGTTTAACTCACTATCCTAATTCTCTCCAGTGGTGGTGGTGCTGCGGTAGGGTTGTCATCTTACAGTAAGACGTTGACCTGTTCGATTCTAAGCTAGAGCATCTTCTGTGTGGAGACATGCGTGAATGGGTGTACCTTCGTTGAAGGTTGTGCGTCAGGGCCGGCAACTCTGCACGTAAAAATCTACTGTCAATCATTAGCGGACCGGAGTTCCACTGTGGCGACCCCTAACCGGGAAAATCTGAAAGACGCAACAACATTCTAACTATTCTTCTAGCTTTGTTATTCCTTTCCAGGTGTCCAGACATCATTATATAACCTCTATGTTTTTTTTTTTCGGCTTGGTGATCTAAACATCTTCCCATTCTACTGTATGTGGAGTACCTTGGGCTCACTGAAATAAATATATAAACTTCCTGTCTTTGACTCTAAAATTCAACTACTGATCTCAGACCACCCTTCTGTTATTTTGCTAACCCTCTTTAAACTATTTCAGTCTTTACCTGCTAATTCCATTGCAAATAATTCAGTATCTAGAAAGAGACACACTTTACACTAAAATCACTCTATGGATGTATAAATGTCATTCTTTCGGCTTTTCCCTGTTAGGGGTCGTCACAGTGGAACCCCGGTCTGCTAACGATTGGCAGTGGACTTTTACGGCACCGAGTTGCCAGCCCGATGCCCAACCTTCAAGGAAGGCACACTCATTCACGCACGCACCTACCTGCATCTCTTTAAACTTAACTTGACCATGGAGAGGACATGCAGGCTCCACACAGAAGGCACTTCAGCCGAGAATCGACTTAACAATTGTAAAACTGCATAGTCACATTATGTGAATGGAAAAAATCCAGAGACTAATTACTGCATGATTGTAAGCAAACTGTTCATGGCTAGGAGCAGACCAGTAGCAACATAATGACAATTGCTTCTTTGATTACTGTATGGAAGAGGAAAGCATCCTTGTATGCTTGGTCGTGTAGTTTAAATAAGAAATATGGCCTAAAGAATAACTTAATTCTAATAACATTCAGATATGCATCAACTTTTTAGTATGTTATTGGACAGCATCAGTGCGATTTTTTTTTTCTGAAAATATACAATTGTGCAAAATAAAACCAAAAAGAGAAACTGGCCATGGTTATTGGTGATGAAATCTGCTCTAAGAATCCTTGTGTACCACCGTGACACTTTATATTGTTAGTAGTCTGTGATTTGTTTGATCAGTTGTACCATATGACACAGAAAATGGCCATCAACAATGCAAACTCATTGCTCCCTATATAAATATGGCATTATAAAAGACATCACAGTACCAAATTCTTTAGTTCTGTATTATTCAATGTCCTATCACCTGGTAATTACCATTTCTTACTATAATTCATGTCCTGTCTCTTATCCAGTGTCATAGAGAGGTTATCTACTTCCAACATATTATCTGTATTCTACATCGCTTTCTGTGCTCTGCTAAATGATGAAGTATGAAATATTTTACTGGTCTCTATGGCACTTATATCCATTTTATCAGATCATCCAGTTACGCAACTTTGGTTGCTCTGATGCATATTATGTAGAAAGATTCTCTTTCTAGATTTGTAGGTGCTCGTGGATTTTGGTATTCTCTGATTACTTCTGCACCACATCATGTCAGTTTCTGTGTACCATTCATCCATATAAAAATTCATAGGTTCATAGATAAATACTAGGCTAATGACTACCTGGGCCTTTATAAGCCTAGCCATGCAAACCAACCCAGTAGTGTCTCTATGTATCATGGGCATTTATTAGCAGGGGTATGGTAGTTATGAACTTTCTAGAAATTATGTGGGGCAGTACATTAGTCTGGAAATTACTGTCTTCCTCTGTCAATCAGAGACATGGGAGCCTGACCTGGGGTGAATTTATGATTTCCATCCATTGATCAAGATTATGCTTAAATAGGGTTAGGGATGGACTCTGCTTCACATGAATGGAGAGCTTGTTACAGGGCATGGGGATCTTCTAAGATACATATCTGTCTTACCAACATGTCTTATTTTTGTCAGAAGCAAAATTTAAATGCTTGGATCTAGTGGTTCTGATGCTGTTCATTTTGCAGATGTGCAGAAGGCCCATCACAGCTGGATCTAAGGATGTCTTTTATGCCAGGCATAGATCACCTCTCAGTAAGATGTAGGAGACCAAGTATACAGACAGAGCTTTAAGGCAATCCATGTAGGACAATATGTTTATACCCTAGATTACCCTGGTAAATAACCTTTGTGGGTGTTTCAAATGTTGCATATGTCTTGTCAGGTGCATGCCAAAGGGGGTATTATAATCAATGATGGGTCTGATAAGAGACAAAAGACATGGCAGTATGACTTCCTTGGACCTGGATGTTATGCCCTTATTTATAAGTTGGGCAACACAGAATGATTTTCTTACTATCTTGGCCACATGTTGGTTAAAGGCCAGATTACTATCTGCATATGTTGCCAGATCCCTGACTACTGGGTCATCTCTTATGGGTATCTTATTCCTTGAGTAGTTAGCCTGGGTGGCAGCTCTCACAAAAGGCACTATAATGCATTTATTTGTACTGAGTTTTAATTGGTGACTTTGGCATCAGTGATTTGTCTGTGTTAGACTCTCTTGTAAGATGTTTGTGTCATGGGGGAATCTATGACAGCTCCCAATTTGAGTCATCTAAGAACTTGGTCAGCCAAACACCCTTGACATTAGCCTTTAGCTCTGAGCAGTCAATGCCAAATAGGAGTTGTCCCAGCACAGAGCCCTGAGATACCCTGCTGGTAACTTGACTGGACTGTTAGTGGAGGTAATTTCACCAATGATGACTTCCTAGGTCCTGTCTGTGAAACAGCTGGCAATCCAGTGAGTTATGTAGAGGGTTTATGCCCAGTTTGGTGAGTTTGTCAATTATACCCAGGTGGGGTACTGTACTGAATGCCTTAGCCAGGTCCAGGTAGAATGCATGCACTATTTTTGTCTCATCCATTGCCTTGGTGACCTTCTTAAAGAAGTCCACCAGGTTTAGTAGGCATGAACTTACCTTGACAAAGCCAGACTGGTTTGGGTAAAATGTCTGAAGGTTGTGTATGTCTTTGTTGATCATTTACAAGATCGTTTTTTTTTTCACGGCTTTGGATATTAGACTAGTCAGGCTAATAGGTCTGCAATTTTTGGGTTGGTTGATGGACCACACTGGTGAAGTGGGACAACTATTACAGTCCTCCATTCTCATGGTACAAAGCCTGTTTTGTGGCTACAGTTGAAAAGTGACTCAAGTGGTCCTGATAGGTCATGTTTCAAGCTATTTAGGAGTTATACTGGGATATTCTTGGGGCCCACTGTGGCTGTGCTTTTGACCTCAGAGAGTGCTGCCAAGACCTTCTCCCTGTTAATAGTTGGGGTTATGCAAGTAGGTATTCTGTGGTGTGTGTGTGTGTGTGTGTGTGTGGGGGGAGTGCAGGAGAAGTGAAGTTTGAGCTGAATTTGTCAGTCATCAAATTTGCTATGTTTGCTCAGCTCAGTGAAGGTAGCACCATTGACTAACAGTTCAGAACACTAATATGTGCTGCCTTTGAGATTTTGGACATAGCTGTAGAAGGTCTTTTGGTTGTCTTTAGCCTGTGAGGCTATTTTGACCTTGTAATTGGCCTTAAATAGCCATCTTAGTTTCCTGTTTAGTTTATTTAGAGAACTCCTGTCATTATGGGAGTTGCTGTTCCTGATTTTAGCCATAACTTTTTTTCCCTTTTTTTATTCACCCTATTAAGGTTATGATTCCACCAGTTTGGCTTGTTTTTAGATTTTGTTTTGGCCTTCCTTCTAGTAAGTACGGCAGCCTCTGTACACCTATTGATATGGTTGTACAGGGACTCTTTGAACAATTCTACATAGGTTGCTGTGAACTTGGGATTAGGAAGGCTATTGAATTTTGGCAAACTATCGCTTAATAGGATGTACTTTGTTTTGGAATAACTCCCAACTGTTACTGGATTTGCTGGGGTTACTGAGTTAATTTTTATTTTGAAGGAGACAGCTTTGTGATCTGATCTCACCTGTGAGGACGGGAGACTGGGGGGGGGGGGGTGCAGTGCTATTATGTATTGATTAGTACCAGGTACAGTATGTATAAACCTCTGATGGGTGTATGTACTATCTTGCCAAGGGTATTTGGATTAATAAAGTCCTGGAATTGTTGTGGCTGCAAGTATGAGGCAGTATATGTTTCCCAGTCTATAGACAGGTAGTTAATGTCTCTCATGAACAGGGTATTTGGTGTAATGGTGAGTGTTTTCAGTAGATCTAGATATGAGCTATGGGATTCTAGGGACATAGAGGATGACCTGTAGCTGGCTAGGATATGGTATGAGACTTTGTCTATGGTGATTTGCATGTGGATAAATTCCAGGGTGTTGTTGTGTTTACTCAATGTAGAGTTATTCTTGTTGCTAATATAGATTAAGACTCGTCCACCTTTTGTCCCTGTCTGTGCAGCTAAAGTTCTCAGTATACTTTCTGCAAAAGGTATCAGGATGCATCTACTCCACTGTACCCCTTTGCAAATGTTAACTGTCCTTAACATGTCCCATCTACTTTGTCAAAAGGTCTGTTAAGTGAGTGCCCTTTGATCAGCATGTAAATGTCGAACTACGAAAAGTTTGAATGGCCAAGTAAGCACATTTTTTCCCCAGGGGAAAAAAAAATCACTTGGCCATTAGTGGGAATTTGCCCTTTCCTCTACTGCAGTGCAATCTCAGAGTTGTTATATTTAGTTATGAGGGGTATGGGTGGGTGAAGCCCCCCCCAGTTCTTAGGGTTTGATGATTTGTTTGTTTTTTTTGATTGGCCAAGTAATTTTTTCCTTGGGAAAGAAAATTGCTTAATTGGCTGTTCAAAGTTTTCATAGTTTGACATTTACGTGTCAATCAAAGGGTGTCCGCTTAAGACCCTTTGACGATGTAATATAGACCCTCCTAAACATAGGTTCATACGAGGTTACTAGGCTATTGAGCTGAGAGTCTTTACAAGTCTAGCCATTTAAATCCAATGTAATACTAGAGAAAAAAATGTAGCCTATGCCCAAGATTTTTTCCTTAACAATGACTGCCCATGACTGTCCATGTCCAGGAAGGACACAGGAGCAATCCCCTGAAGAAATTTATGGTTCCCCATCCAGTCATTCAGGCTACACTTAAACATGGTCATAGAGGTGATCTGTTTGATATGAAATGGTAGCCTATTCCAGAGGAGTGGCAACCTTTGGGAGACGTATTTGTCTCTTCAGCAGGTCCTGTTTATGTCACAAGCTAGATTAATGTCCCTGGAGTGGGTGACTCTAGTCCCATTTGTCTTGCAAATGTGCAGCATTTCCATTAGATTTGGGTCAGGAATTGCTCTGTAAGCTAGACTTAAGTCTCCTGTAAGTAGTCTGTACTCTACAGACAACAGTGACAACAACTTCAGTCTGTCCATGTAAGTCATGTGCTGAAGACTCTGAATTTTCTTAGTTAAAAATCTCTGAGGCCTCTCAAGTTGCTGCAGGTGCCTGGTATGATACATACCAAAGGGAGCATTGTTCTCAATTATAGGCCTGATGAGGGATGAGTATAGGGGGGTTATGACCTCTTTCATTCTTGAGACAATCCCTTTGCTAATCAGGTGTGTGACATAGAATGCTTTCCTCACCACAGTATACATGTGGTGGTCAAAGTTAAGGTCACAGTCAACTTCCATTCCCAGGTGTCTCACTACTGAGTTGGTACTTAGGGTACTATTATTTATCTGATAGTCAGCAGGGGATTGATTTTACCAAAAGGAATGATGATGCATTTTTTTGCATTTATTTTAAGTCATTGGCTTTGGCACCAATCATCGGTTTGTGTAAGTCCCTCTTGAAGTACACTGGCATCATTAGTGAATTCAGTGATTGCATCTAATTTGCAGTCATCAGCAAACATGGTCAGACACAGCCCCTCCAATTTGGCCTGAACTTCTGAGAAGTACATTCCAAACAAAAGGGGTCCCAGCACTGGCCATTGTGGAACCCCACTGGTGGCAGGTCTGCTCGTTGAAGTGAAGACTCCCACTTTGACTGAGTGAGATCGACCAGTGAGCCGGTTTGCAACCCACCTGACAACATAGGGGTTGACATTCAACTGGGTAAGTTTGTCAATAATGCCCGAATGTGGGATTGTGTTGAATGCCTTGGCCAACTCAGGATAGGCTGTGTGCACAGATTTGCCTTTGTCTATGGCTCTGGTCACATTTTCAAAGAAGTCCACTAGGTTTAACAGGCGTTATCTGCCCTTGACAAAACCAAACTAGGTCAGATCAAGGGTTTGCAGGTCACCTACATCCTTATTTTTGAGGCCCATGATGATTCGTTCCATGGCCTTATAGATGAGGCTGGTTAAGCTTATGGGGCTATAGTTTGTTGATATACTACCTTTGTGAAAGTGGATAACGGTTGCTGTTTTCCATTCAACAAGGACAAAACAAGTACTCAGGCTATAGTTGAACAGGGTGCCTAATGGATTTGCTAACTCATGTTTTAGAACATTTAGAATGCAGACTGGGATGCCATCTGGTTCCATAGAGGCTTTATTTTTGGCTTCAGAAAGAGCATTGATGATGATCTTTGGAGATGCAAGCTGGAGAACATGATGAAGTTATGTTTTTTGATATGTTTGGGGGGAAATAGAGGGGGTGAGGTTTTTGCCAAACCTGTCTGCTAGCAGGTTAGCTATTTTTGCAGGATCAGTGTGTGTGAGATGGCATCCACAGCTAGTTCAGCACACATCTGGGTCATACCTTTTAGGTTTCAGATATTGCTGAAGAATTTTTTATGGTTATCCTTAGCTATGGTTGTTAAATTTTTCTCAAAGTTGCCCCTTGAGGATTTTATGAGTTTTCTTATTTAGGTTGAGGAGGGTGCTCTTCCAGTGCTGGGACCTCACTTTTATATTTTTAGATAACAGCTTCTTTCGCTTGTTATATAATCTGTTAATGCTAGATGTCCACCAGGGTGGCTTGTTTTTTTCTTGAGGATCTTGCTTTGATCCTATCATGCACTGCTGTGTCTATACATTTGTATAAATGTTTGTACAGGGTATCAGTGTATACCTTAATATAGTCATCAATGCCATCTGTGGGGAACTGGAGCTTGGAAGTCACCTCTTAGGACAGTATACTTTGCTTTGGTGAAGTTTTTTAACCTGACATCTCCTTGGATGGGTTCTGCTGTTATTGCTACTTCAAATGTGACTGATTGGATTTGGCCAGCGAGGGCCCTACACTTGGGTGCTGGAAAGGTCACTCATGTTGGTGAGGATCAGGCTGAAATATTTGAGTCTCTTGTGGGGTTTTGTACTATTTGTTCCATGGCATTTGAGCCAACAAAGTCCAGTAACTTTTGTGCAAGTATGTTTGGGCTCATATACATTTCCCAGTTGATGGAGGGATAGTTGAAATCACCCATGACTAGGGTGTTAGGCTGTATTCAGATTGGCTCAAGTAGGTCCATATAAGACCAATGGGCATCTTGGTTCATGGAGGGGGACCAATAGCTAACAATGACAAAGACAGGGGTCTTTCCCACTGTAGTTTGAACTTGGAGTAACTCCATATAGCTATCCTGTATACCAGTCTAGAGGCATATTTATCATTGATGAAGCTAGATATTTCTCATGCCTTTAGTTCTCACACATTCATTTTGCAGTCTGAAGGTGCGGAAGGCATTGTAGTCTTACACAGCCGGGGTACTCTCTGTGGCTTGAACCATGTTTCTGTGACTGCACAGATGTCAACATTTTCCAGGGAGAGGAGTGCTTCCAGAGAATGCAGTTTCTGATTTAAATTCCTAGTTTTTAGCAGCGTAACCCTTATTTTATTTGAAATGGATATTTTCATGACGAAAATTTTGATGTTGAGACCTTGCCTAAAAAGGCACTATGGGGGAGGCAAGTACCCTAGCCAGAAACCGAAAGCCCAGAAGTGCCAGGTGAAGACCATCTCTGGCAAAGCAGCATGGTCTATCAACCCTGTCATCCCAGGCTATCAGGAACTGGATCCCCTTAAAATGACACCAGAAACTAAGACAATTATTGAAGTTAATCATTTTTTGTTTATATTGTAGCATCATCCTAGGTGAGAGTAGAATGTTTCTCAAGGCTAGGGACATACTTGTCTGGGATTCATATTCAGAGAGCTCAATCATGTCTCTCTTCATATAGTCCAGTGAGGTACATCTCAGTTCATTCACACCAACATGAATTTATAATGGTACTTGCTGTTGAGAGACATGAGTGCATGTGTGATATGATGAATCTCCTGGTACCCAACAGACAGCTAACTGTAACTTTTTCCTTGTCCACCCTGTTGAGTGGGACATCTGTGTGTCTCAGTATAGTGTCACCTATAATTAAACAATTTGGTTTAGATGTCTCAGGAATGGGATACATCATTTTGTTAATTTAAGTTATTCATTAACCGGGTAAGTGAACTGGTCTTTTTCAGGCTCTTATCAGCTATGATCTGGGTAATATGGGTAAGTGCTAATGCTTTATATGTAGATATGTTAGAGGAGCCAGTTAAACCATGTTTTTGGTATATGGAAGAAACAGGAGTACCTGGAGAAAACACATGCAGACTTGGGATGAACATGCAAAACTACAAACAATGTCCAGTGGTGAGAATTAAACCTGGAATCTGCCTATAAGGAAAAGATCCTAACTACAATGAGTACCAAGCCAACCTTTTCCTTCCATCCATCTTTCTATCCTTCAGCTCCATCCATCCCTCCATTCATCTATCCACCTCATTTAATTCTCCTTTAAGACATTCAGTCTTTTCCAAATACTCTTGTTGAGAATGCTTGGTGTCCCATGTATGCCAGCATCACCTTTCCATTGTTGCTGCTTACTGCATATGCTGTCTACCCCTACAGTCTTTGCCATGCAATTCACATACAGTCAGTCATTGCATAGTTGTGACTAATTTCATGATTCTTTTTAAGTTTCTTCTGCTTTAATTTCTCCCAGGTCTTTTGGGTTTCTAATACCATGATGAAAATTGACCCCATTCCTGAGTCAAAGTATGATTAAAGTTCATGAAAGTAGTATTGTTTCAGTCTTTGATGTTAGCCAAAAGTGCTCTTTGTAGCACCTGTAATGTGACCAGAACTGACTCCTTTTCTAATTCATATGGAGTTATGTTTTGGTAATGTATCTCTTTCCTTTAATTTCTCTCTTAATCTTTTTGTATATCTTCCATCTGGAAATTCTGGGCTTCTTGTATAATAGTAACAATACATAATTTCTTTCTTATCCTCAGTAGTCCACTCTATCATCTTTATGGCTCTTTTTTGGCCTATCAGTTTTTGTGGACGTCTGCTTCTTTCTATAACAGGGGAACCATCCTCCCCTTGAGCCTGGCCTAACTCTATTGTAGGCATGTTTCTGTATCTTGAGGATTTTTCACTGTCATTTCTTCCAATCCTGGCACTAGTGCTCCTGCCAGGATTGGGCACTTGTTTTTATCCTGGGACGTGTGCACCCAGCTGTCTTTTTTCTTTTTTAACTTACATCTGTTCATGATATATGCTATATAATACCTAGTCTATATATCATTGTCGTCTTGGTGAGATTTTTGTAAAAACATAGTCCACCCTGTGAAGCAAGACTTGAGGATTAATTAAATTCCAGCAATACTACTCTCCTTTGCTTGCTGATTTTATCATCTCTCATTCAACCACTAAGTTTGCTGTGTGGTGTATCCAAATTACTCTCAGTCTCATTACATACCTTATCTTCCTATGTTTTCTGAAATATTCTTAACAAGTCCAGTGGCAGCTGGTGACTTCAAATCAAAGGAGGGCTACAGGAGACAGCTGAATGGGTGGGGCCAGTGGGAAGGAGTGTGGTCATTTAGAAAGGGGTGGAGATAAGCTCAAAACCACAAAAACTGAGACTTTAAATACAATGCCCTGGGTGCCAAACCATCATTATGAGAGTCCAATCAAGGCAAAATGAAGTGGAGAAGAAAAGCAATATTTTAATGTGTTGGCTACATGACAGCTTACTTAATATGTAGATGGAAACAAAAAGGTCATGAGATATGAAAAAATAAATTACTTTTTAAATACATTACTGGAATGCCAGTCAAAATCAAGTATAAAAAAAACAAGCAGCACTCAACTCAAACCACTTCTCCTTGCACTGCAGTTCTAATTATAATTTATATTCAGCTTTATAAAAGTATCAAGTAATATGCTGAAAGTAGCAATCTCTGTGATACCCCCACTTGTAAAAATGTTTCTTATCCAAAAAAGACCTGCTGCCTGACAACAACTATCTTCTTGTTTCATGGGGAAAACATGATCAAAGTAAAAAATGAACAACAAACAAGAAACAAGCTCAAGATAAATTACTTAAAGGATTACTGCACAGGTTATTGACCACACACGATAGATTGGCATTATGCTTAGTTTATGGGTAAAGCCTGCAAAGATGACTGCAAGTCTCTAAAAATATAATGAGCTTCTGAAAATATTGTAATCCTGTCCTTTATTACAAATACTGTCATATGCATTTCAATACCCAAAGCTTATACGTTATCTAGTTATGTAAATATTCTATGCATGGCAACAACAAAAAGGCTTTTAATGTTGATAATTCTTTAACAGTATGCTTATTAAAGCTTACTTGCATCTTACAATCTCCGACAAGCTTACCGGATGGCCATTAAATCATTGCCACTTAAACAGAGCAACAGGGCACTGCAACAGCATGCATTTCCTGAATAATAAGAAGCATAAATCAACAGTATAAAAATATGACAGAAAACCAGAACATTCTGCAAAATCAAGGACAGATGAAAAGCCACTGTAGTACTTGTGTCTACCTTGGATGGGGGATACTCTGCACACTTACACTGCATAACTGCTCCTTGCCTTGCTTGGACACATCCAAAGTCACTACATGGGGGAGAGGGATACAACAAGTATGTCACAATTTGAAATGTCTCTGTCTGACTGTGATAGCCCTGACACATTTTTTGATTAGCTGATTTTGCCTAAAATTGCAATCTGCTTTATTATCAGGTGCTACAAAAGTTTAGTTTTAACTCTGTGTGCTGTATTGTAAGCTCTCTACACTTAGTGTGTTTGTTATTTCTTCACTGCCTATTTTGCTCTTCCACTACACTCCTTTTCTCTCTTTTACTGCCACCTCGTTCCCTCTCTTTCTCCAGTCTTTCTGTATTCTCTCTCTTTCTTCCAGCCTATTGTGCCTATTTTCCCTTTTCCCTCCTTTCTCTAGCCTACTATGTTATCTCTTTTCTGCATCCTTCTGGGCCTATTTCCCCCCTCCCCTGCTTTCTCTAATATATTGTTCTACTCTTCTCCATACAGCTGTATGTGTTGCATTCCATCCCTTCTCTACTTGCATTGAAACCTTCCTAATAAGGGATTCTACAGTGAGACTCTGCTAAAACCCACAAAGAACTCTGCTAAAACCCCATGAAGAACCTCAAACCTCTCAAGATATCTAAAAGTGCATGTACTGATATCTGTAAACCTAATTTTCTACCTGTGCTCACTACTATAGTGACTGTACTTTTCCCCGTGCTAGCCAAGCAGCCTACCAAGCCTTTTTGGTTTATCCCTTAACTCTCTTACCCTCTAAGATATTTGACCCATTTATGTTTTGTACCACTAGGTGGCAGTGTCCACCCATTTAGCTACTAGACTACTTTTTTTCTGCTCTCTCCTAACTAGCCCTACTTTTTCCATTTTCTTTCCCTTCTGGCCTGCTGTACCCTGTGCTGTACTCTACTACCTTTCTCCCCCCACACCCTCCTGCCTACTGTTCAGTATTTCTCTTATATCTTACATTTCTCCTATAGCTGTCTGATTGGTTTCTGCCAGCCACCTTCTCTCCAGTTCATCCCGCTCTGTTCGCCCTGCGGGCTCACTCTGCTCCCCTATCCTGCCCCCAATTACCACCTGCCTCCAGTACTCCTACATTTATACTCTATAAAAGATCCCTCCCTCTCCCCACTATCCAATACTTCCATACATCTTCTCCTCCCCTTCCTCCCTCCTACCTGCCAATCACTATCACACCTCCCCACCCACCTAAGTCCCATTATCCTCCTCTCTACTACATCTAGAACAATTCCCCCTACCATGCCTTCTCTTCCACCTAATATCTTTATTTCCACATCTATCTATATCCTATTCCTACTCCCTCTATACCAAGCCACCTCCTATACCCACTTCCAACTACACCTTTCCTCTCTTCCCCTCACCCCCCCGCAACACACTTCCATAACATTTCTGCCTCTTTAGTTCAATCCTACCCTCTTCACCACTTCAAAGTAAAGCATTTCTCTATCTCAATTAAATATTGCAAACCAAAACCAATTCACTACCAGCCACAACTTTCAAAGACCAAACCAAAAGTGCTTCTTCCTTTTCTCACTTACCTCTGCTTAGCTGGGGACATACACCCAAATCCAGGACCAAATACTGCTCCTAGTCCCCACCACCCTATTACTAATAATAAATCCAACCTTAAATACCTCAAATTCTTCACCATCAATGCCCAAAGTCTAAAAAATAAATTAACCCTCTTTCATGCTTGGCTAAATCACAACTCACCTGACATTGTAGCCATCTCAGAAACCTGGCTAAAATCACATATCAGTGACTCCAAATTCCTTCCCCCCTGGATTTCAATCTCTTAGATTCGACCACTTAAATAGAAGAGGCGGTAGTGTAGCCTTAATCTGCTCCAACCAGTTACCCATTCATATCATATCAATCAACCTATTTAACTACACCCAACTAACTAATTCCATTACCAGGCCTAACAAAACAAGCCCCCCTGGCTCCACACTAGATTGGATCCTAGTATCCCATCCTAATAAAGTTATCAAATCTGGCATTATACCTGATCCATTAGAAGACCACTTCCCAGCCTTCACCCATCGAGCTACCCTCACTTCTTCACACTCCCACCAGTACATTCATACACGTAAACTCTCAAACTTTAATCCTACTACGTTTTCTGACTCCCTTAAACAAACTAACTGGAGCCCCCTAAAAACCCTTCCATTAGACAAAGCCGTTGACTTTTTCAACTCAACTTTCTTAAATGTCCTCAACACTCTAGCTCCAATAAGAACAAAAAGAGTAAAAACTAAGACCGCCCCTTGGCTAACCAAAGACACCAAAAAAAATTATGCTACAAAAAGATAAAACCTGGAAAACATACCTCCAACATAAACAGCCTGAAATCTTACTTAAATACAAGCAACTACGCAACCTCGTCAAAAACAAGTCATTAGAGACAAAAAGTCTTACTACATCAAACTACAAGTAAATCATCCAAATAAACCCAAACAATTCTGGAACTTAATTAATTCCCTTCTTAACCCAGGTACTAAGATCAACCCCTGTCCTGACACCAGCAAATCTGACCATGAAATTGCCTCTCTATTCAATTCCTTTTTCACCACCTCTATTGCTGAACTGACCAAGACCTTTACCAACAATAACCCTTCTCCTCAACCCACTCAATCTTCATCACCCCAACTCCCCCTCCTCCTACTTTTGAACTTAAACCTACCATATAAAGAAATTGCTCTCAAAACTAAAGCCATGCTCCAATTCCCCCGACAACATCCCATCCTCCTTCCAAAAAATAGTCACTGAAGGTATTGCCCTCCCAAGCAGTATTCTGATCAATAGATCCTTGCTGGAATCTTATGTATCCAAATTACGACATGCTGCCTTTATTCTACCTCTTCATAAGGGTGGCAAAAACAATAGTGTCTCAAATTTCCGACCCATAGCTATCCTCTCCCCAATCTCTAAACTTCTTGAAAAATGCATCCACCTTCAGCTCATGCCTTTCCTAACCAAACACCAGCTAATCACTCCCACCCAACATGGCTTCCATCCAGGACACAGTACCAACACTGCCATTCTCTCCTTCTTGCACACTGTAAATCTTGCCCGCGACTCTGGTAAAATAGTATCAACAGTTCTACTGGATTTATCCAAAGAATTCGATACCATCTCCCATACCCACCTCCTAAACCATCTGTCTAATCTTAATCTCTCCCACAAGACCCTTTACTGGTTCTCCAGCTATCTTTCAGACAGGTCTCAGGCTGTAAAATGGGGACAAGGCACCTCCACCTTCCTTCCAACCCCTACTGGGGTACCCCAAGGATCCATACTTGGCCCAGTGCTATTCAACATCTTTATTAACGACTTTCACAAAGCCATACCCAACACCAGAACTGTGCAATATGCAGATGATGCCACTTTAATTTGCTGCGCTTCTAACCTAGCTGAGCTCCAGTCAGTGACACAAACTGCTTTCTCAACCACCGAAAATTGGATGCTCCAAAATCACCTTCATAGTTTCATAGTTTCATAGTAGTGTACTAGGCTATCTGCCCGGGGGCATTTATAAGCCTAGCCAACAGTGATGTGGCTTACGCCACCCCGTACTATATAGTTGCGCCTCTCTAGTAGTGACACATGTGGGACCCCATTATTTAGTAAACTATACCTCTGTCTAGTAGTGACACTGAGGTGACTCCCGGGGTAAACTTGCGATCTCCCATCCATGCATCGAGATTTTTCTTGAACAGTGCCAGTGAAGGGCTCTGTCTCACATGAACTGGGATTTTGTTCCAGAGTATGGGTAACCTCTGTGTTATGAATCTATCCCTCCAGCATGTCCTATTCATATTTGTGCAGAGGTTGAAATCTTTAGCTCGTGGTTCTGGTGGATTTGGATTTTTGAGATGGAGCATGTCCATCAGTTCTTGGTTGGACATGGCCCTATATGTTAGGCACAAATCACCTCTGAGCAGGCGGTATGCTACTGAATAGAGCTGGAGTTTCTTTAATCTAGCTGGATAAGGCACATGTTTGAGACCTATGATCCTCTTGGTGAGGTACTTCTGGGGTCTTTCCAGTTGTTGCATGTGCCGGGTGAGATACATCCCAAATGGAGCATTATATTCAATCATGGGCCTGACAAGGGAGGAATATAGAGGTACAATGACCTCCTTTGATCTGGATGAGAATCCCTTCATGATGAGATGTGCAAGGTAGAATGTCTTTCTGACCACTTTGGCAACATGGTTGTCAAAGGAGAGGTCACTATCGACTTGAGTCCCCAGGTCTCTGATTACTTCTTCCGTATTCAGTGGGTTATTGTCTACGTGATAATTTGTGGGTACTTTGTTTTTCCCAAAGGGGATGACTATACATTTTTGGCGTTAAGTTTGAGGCCATGATTCCGCACCAGTTGTCCGCTTCAGTGAGACCTTTCTGTAGGATGTGTGTGTCAGCAGGTGAATCAACTATGGCACCCAGTTTGCAGTCATCTGCAAACTTTGTCAGCCATAATCCTCCCATATTTGCTTTCACATCTGAGAAGTAAATGCCGAATAAGAGTGGACCCAAGACTGAGCCCTGTGGGACACCACTCGTGACTGGTTTTGAGTCTGACATGGCTCCAGCAATTTTGACCTTATGGGTCCTGTTTTTTAGCCAGTTTGCTACCCATCTTGTGACATATGGATTTACATTTAGGCTGCTGAGCTTGTCAATGATGCCAGAGTGTGGTATCGTGTCAAAGGCCTTAGCCAAGTCCAAGTAGGCAGTGTGGACAGCCTTGCCCTCGTCGATGGCACTAGTGACTGTCTCGAAGAAGTCAACCAGGTTCAAGAGGCAGGATCTGCCCTTCACAAAACCGAACTGGGTGGGATCAAGGGTCTGCAGATCCCCAATGTTGCCATTTATGAGTTCCATGATGATTCTTTCCATAGCCTTGCAGACCAGGCTGGTCAAACTTATGGGGCGGTAGTTACCAGGGTCAGTAGAATTTCCCCCTTTGTGGAGTGGGACCACTGTTGCTGTGCGCCAGTGTTCAGGTACATATCCTGTAGTGAGGCTAAGATTGAATAGCGTTCTTAGGGGCGGGTTTAGTTCATCTTGAAGTTCACGTAACACGCAACCGGGGATACCATCGGGTCCCATAGATGCTGTGTTTTTGCCTTGTTGAGTGCTGATTTCACCTGTATGTCTGTGATGACAGGTAGGTTACATTCAGCAGGGATAATTACTTCATCTTTAGGGGTGAGGGAGGGAGAAATTTGCACTGAACCTATCTGCCAGAATATTGGCAATGTCGGTAGGGTCAGTGAATTTTTGTCGTTGTGTACTAACTCAGAGCATATCTGAGAATTTCTTCCCAAGGTTCTGACATAATTGAAGAAGGCCTTGTGATTGTCTTTGGTATCCTTGGCAATCTTTTCTCAAAGTTTGCTTTAGATGTTTTATGAGAGAACGTAGTTTTTACTTGTGCTGATCAGGGAAGCCTTTCCCTTGTGGGATTTGGCTTTGTCCTGCAGTAGCTTCCTTCTTTGTTGTACAGTTTGTTTATAGCCGGGGTCCACCAAACCGGGCGTCTTCCCTTGGTGGAGAGGGTCTTGGTTTTAGTTGGGATTGCTTGATCCATGCATTCTTGGAGATGTCCGTAGAAGGCTTTTGTGAAGGATTCAGCGTTTTGGGATGTGGTTTCCATTAACCCAGTAGGCTTAAAGGATATCATTTCTGACTTAAGGAGCGCAAAGTCAGCTTTTGAAAAGTTTTTCACTGTAGTCTTTTGTTCTGGGGGTGGGGGTGGGATATGTACATCCAACGTGATCAGTTTATGATCAAATCTTACTAGTGGATTCTATTCCAACTCTAAATGCCAACAAATCCAAAATCCTTCTATTTTCCCCCTCCAAAACTTCCCCTATTGATAAAAACTCACTCCAAATTATCAGCCAAAACAACTCCACCATAGAGATTGTTCCCTCTGCCAAACTTCTTGGTGTTACCATTGATGAACATCTGAAATTCAATACTCACATTCATCAAAACATTAAGAAAACCCATATAAAACTTGGTTTACTTTACAGAAACAGCCACTTCCTCTCTCCTTCCACCAGACTAACTCTAGCCACTACCTCTCTACTACCCTCTCTAATGTACAGTGCTCCTCTACTTACTAACTTATCCGCCACTCTCTCCTCAAAACTGGAAGTCTGTTACAATAAAATCTCCAAATTTGCAAACAAAGCCAAATCCTCCTCCCATCATTGTTTTTCCCTTCATTCATTAAATTGGCTTGAACTCCCCAACCAACTAGACTATCTCCAAATCACCAGAGCCCACAGATTATTGTTCCAACCTACCAAGTGCCCTGCACTAACCAATATTCTACTACCATATGCACCCCCCAGAACCCTTAGATCCACCCACCAAAACCTAATTTCTGTCCACAAACCCAATCGTCCTGCTGGTCAGCTTCTGCTATCCTTCTCCTTAGCTAAAAAATGGAACTCGCTCCCTTCTTCTCTAAGGACCTGTGACAACTTTGAAAACTTTAAAACTCAACTACATTCCTATCTTTATTCAAACAGGAAATGCAACTGTACTCCCCCCCACATACACCATAAGCTCTCCTCCACTTATACTCCTGTCTAACTTTCACATCAAACTAACCTTACACTCAAGTGTGGATATGATAAATTACAAATCTGTAATATGTAGCTGTGATGCTGTGTGCCTGCCTTTCTTGCCTAAATGAAATTGTAACTGTTTTCTTCTTCTGAATTCTACCTGTTTTTAAAGTTTGTAAAGCAATTATTCATTGCAATAATTCTTGTAACTAAACTATGTATTGCAGAGCTTTTCTTCCCGGGCCTCCATTGAAAATGGGCTCCCTGAGCCCAGTGGACCTCCCCGGTCATCAAACTGGAATAAATAAATAAATAAATAAATAATTTGTCATACTCTCAACCTCAGAGCAAGAAATCTGGACAAAGCTATAAATAAAAGTAGGCCAAAGGCCCAGTATGGACAATTTTTAAATATTGCTCTTACATACTTAGAAAGTTAATAAAATAGTCTTGCATAAGTATGAATTTTCTGAAGGGTATGAAATCTGAAACTCAAATGTCTGTCATTATTTTCTAACTTCAGTCTTTAATGATTTACCACTAATTTGCCAGAAAACCACAATTTTATGAAAAATGGACCAAAAATGCGATGCGAAAATCTGTATATATACACACACACACACACACACACACACACACACCATTAATTCTGCTCTTATGGTCTTAAACACATTCAGGCCCTTTGTTAAGAGGGAAGCACATCAACAGCTGTTTTAGATAAATGTGTGTTACTACTGACTGCTTGCTAAGCCTGATAACCAGGAAGGTGCAGTAAATATGATCACAACAAAGTACACTAAAAGAAACAGATGAAACATTAATCCTCAGTGAATATGCGTACCCTGCCCTGTCACAAAACTATAAAAATCAGTCCTATCTTCTTTCTGGGACTAGCACGCTATTCATCTTATAGACATTCTGTCTCCAATTTCATTTAAGAGTGTGAAATCATTTTATGACTTAAAAAGCCATTTAGTTTGGGCTGCTATTTTGGGGTCGGAATAGAATCCACAGCCTTGTGATCTTCCAGCATCAAAGAAGGGTAATTACCTATTCTGCCCTTAACACTGTGTATACTCTCTTATCTTTTGTATACTCTGCATCCTTTCTGTAAACTCTGGTGCCATCTGAAGTGGGTCTTGTCTGAAAAAGGCCCAAATGAATGTTTAACTACCTCAGTATTGTTTTGGCAGATGTAGCCTGAAGCTAGCATGATTCACTGGAGTGTATTAAACCATTGCAATATATACAGTTAATTATTAATTTGTTCATCTCAAAAAATTAGCTTAAAATATTATAAAACCTTCTATATATGAAATGTTATTGCACCAACAACAGTTCATCCACATTCCTTTCCTGTAAGCAATACAACCAGTGTGCAGCAGTACCTACATATCTACACATTCTTCTAGCTGCCATCCTCCAGTGTGAGAAACTCTGTCAAACAAATATATATGATCCAGAAGTACCAAAATATATCCAAAAATATAGCCATAGTTCCTAACATTTTATTTATTTATTTTACAGTTTGTTTACCGGGATAGTCCATTGGGCCAAGAAGAGCCCATTTTCAATGGAGTCCCAGGGAGAAAAGCTCCATTAACAGCAATATAATATGAAGACAATGCATTTACATTTATGTAATACTATTGAAGAACGATGGTATTACACAACATGACAAAAAATCCACAATTGCAGTGAAAATAGTCAGAAAAGCAAAAGGTAAAATCACACACACACACACACACGCACACACGCACACACACACACACACACACACACACACACACACACACACACACACACACACACACACAAAGTCAATTAAAATAAGAAAACTCCATTGGTGCATATTCCTGTTAGATTTGTGTGCACATTCCTGTTAGATTTGTTAAAATGTAAAATAACGCAGGGTTAACATTACAGTTTTACATTAAATATTAGCAGAGTTAAAGTAGGACAGGGGGATAAGAGGTGTTAATTGTTGAGTCTAAGAAGGGTGAAACGATAAGAAAAAAAAAACATTTACCATTCTGGGACTTAGACATGATGAGACTTCATTATTTATTACCATTACCATACATTTCAACTTAGCTGCCAAGCCCACCAGACAATAATAGTAAAGAGGAAAAAAATCTCCTAAATCTAAACACAAACACCTAAATAGAAAAAAAATGCAATAATAGCAGACCTTCAACAAACCTTAAACACTGAGTGTAAATGTCCAAATGATTTAAAATTGTACATCATGCTGTACATAGTACAGTCGGAGTATATTCATGGTCCAGATTTTATTTTTATTTTCTAGTACTTGCCTCTGTGAAGTCTGCATACGTTTCCATGTACTGTCTGTGTGTCTGATTGTGTGTGTGTGTGTGTGTGTGTGTGTGTGTGTGTGTGCCTCTCTCTCTCTATATATATATATATATATATATATATATATATATATATATATATATATATATATATATATATAGAAAGAGAGAGAGAGAGAGACTGAATGTGTGACAGACCCTTTCAATGTGGAACTTCGAGGAACGTGAACTTTTTAAGACACCAAATGAGGTACGTTCCTCTTAATGAGGTACACTTGAGAGGAATGTATTATTAGAACATTTTATATGCAATCCTACTTCCTTTGATTTATGAATAACAACTGTGAAAAAAATTAAGAGGGCATTACATTGTCCATTTGTCTGACACATTGCCTTGTTTTATCTGGGTGACTGATAAATAAATGAGCAGACTGTATAAAGCACTAGAGTAGACTAGTAGAAACTGTTTGTTGTAGTTAGGTTTGTTTGGTAAGGTGACAGTCATCTAAGCAGATATACAATGCAACTTAACCATTAAACCGTGACTCAGTCCTCACCAGGAACATGTTTTCTGAGTCCATATTGCACAAATTCTGTCACTGCTGTATAAACAAAAGATAGCAACCAAATTGATCACAGTTGTCTGTGGTCCTCAAGTATCTATCAAACCTTTTCAAAGGACACATCATATACATTTATCAAGCTATATGCCACAGCCATATCTGCTCTTTACCACTACATCCTCCTGCATTCTCACAGATGTATTTTGAAGCATGTCCTCAAGGGGTGGTCCTCCATTTAAAACCCCCAGGAAAGAATTGTCACCACCATATGACCATAATTTTGTACTAGAAAAGTTAACCTTGCTACTTTTGACCCAGCTGCTTCAGCCCCCATCAAGATTCTGTCTCAGAAAACTGCTTTGTTGGTAACCTTGATCTCAGCTAGATGTATTGCTGAACCACAGAGTTACATGTGTAAATTACCTTTTTCGGTTTTTCATAAGGATAGGGTCACTTTATACTATACACTAACCCTACTTCGATGGCCAAAGTTTTAATGAATCTTTCACTGAACCAGGAAACTCATCTACAACTTTTCTTCCTTTCATCGCAAAGCAAAGTAAAAAGAGTGTTACATTCCCTTAATGTCCACAGGCAGCTCAGAATTTATTGATCATGCCCAGGGCAAGGGAAACGTTTGCAACTGGTTTGCCTCTGCCATCCTGCAGGATTTGGTGTCCCCTACTCCTGTTAAGAAGCCAACACCCAAGCCAACCAGCACTGGTTAGCTCTGGACAACATACAAATTTTATTTATTTATTTATTTGTATTAGTTTTCCAGGGTAGAGAGCACTGATCTCCATGGACCAGTTTCAGACTCAGCCTGGAAGCAGTGTCTGGTTAAGTGACTTGTTCAGAGTCACACAGTTTGACGATAGAACCTAGCTGAGGGAATCAAACCTTCACCACTGAACCACTTGAAACAGCTCAATAACAGTTCCTTAATCCTCTAAGCCAGCTAAGCAAGAGTTACTGCTGCAACAATGAAGTACAAAAACATAATACCATTGTGTTAGGAAGGCACCATAACTGTAGCTATACAAGTAGGTTTACTGTTCCAGTACCACTTTTCTCCTTCCATCTCTTCTTTCTCTAAACCAAAGCCCATAGGTTGGGGTGGGTACCTATTTATCCTTCACTTATTGCCTACTCTTTTTTTTTCAGATACCGTCTTTCTGCCCCTTGGCACAAGATTGTCCCAGCACTGGAGAGTTCATGCTCAAGAGCTTAGTTTAGGAAGCTATGACTTACAATCTGGTGTTAGAAAGACCTGAACATGCCATTGGGTAATTCGCTTTTATACCACTGGCATTTTGATGTTGCAAGGGGAGAGAAGCCACTAGGTCAAAAGGATGAAGGTGACAGCGCAGGTATTCAGGTCATCTTCTGTGCTCCCAGAGGCAGGAAATACCCCAAGAGTCAATAATTCCAAATTAATCTATTTAAAAACACACACACTGTAAACATTGTCATGTAGTCAATGAGTGAGTCATCTAGAATGCTTATCTGTTAAATTTTTCATGGCTAATTCTGATACCCAGTTAGAATACTCTCATGATAGGAAATTTTATGTTTTCTAATTGTGAAGTTTATTAACTGTGAGACACCATAAAGTTAAATGAAAGGATGTCTTGCTTCATCAAGTAAGAGTTTCCAATCTACATTTATGTCACCTATAAAAATAATATCCATCATATTAGAACTAAACTACTAAACAACCAACTTAAATGCATTCTTTGCTACTAATCCATGTGCTTGTGGAGAAATACATAAACAGCCATCTACAGAGTGTAGTATAGCCTTATTGACTTTTATTTATATCATTAAAGAACCTAGTTGTGCCGAATATGGGACTTAATTTCTTCATTAAGAAGTTATATGCATAAGGGAAATAAGATGTCAACTCCACAACCTTTTTGTTTGTCTTTTACAATTCTAGAATATTGTAACTTGGTGGTGAAATGTCTGAGGCATGGATAGTATGCATTCACCAGGTCTCAAACACCCTTACAGTATCAGGTTAATGAAAACTATTCTGGCTGGTATGGATCAGGTATTTTTTATTTCTGATACTTTTTGCACTAAAACAAACTTGCTTCAGATTATTATCATTCTGCCAAAAACAGATGATTGGGTCAGTACAGTGCTTTCTTAGAGTACATTCTCTAAGCTTTTGTAGACAAGGCACTCATAAAGACACACACAAACACACACACACACCTATCTATGCAGGTATATGGTCTGTGCATATAAAATTATTTAACCAAGTCATAAAACTCACAGGCTCTAGTATGCGTGTTACAAAAGTACTTGAAAAAAATACTGCATTGTTCTTCTTTTAAATAAATATGTACCTACTGTTGCTTCTGACTTAAAAAAGAATGTTAGAAACTGATTGGTAAAGTACAACGTATTTTTAACTGTAAGCAGGTACCATAAAAGTGATACAGAACAGCAAATACGTATCTTGGTTCCATCCTTCCACCCCCTTTTATCTTACTTATCTTTATTTCACGTATCTTGGTTGCTTAGCTATAACTATACATTTATTACTTTAACAATGATGATTATGTATTTCATAAATCATGTTCTAATTTACAGTGTTTAAAACATTGGGCAAACTATTTCCAGGTTAGTGCAGTAAAGAAGAAATATTTTATCGCATCTATCACCCTAACTAATTGATCACTTTATTTCACTGTTCAGATACAAGTGCACATGAGAAGCTAGAATTCTAAGTAATAGCCATTTAAAATTGTATTTATTGCCAGATGAAAGTGCTTTAAAAGATTGTGCAATAACTCTGCAGTGTAAATTGTGCAGTCATTAATGTCATTATCTTTTCTGAACATTCACACTAACACTAACTGACATAAACAAATATTAATTGATAGTGCCTGAAGGAAGTCTAGTCATAATTTTGTCTTTGATTTTCCATACAAGGCAGTGACTGTGGCACACAAACATAACACAAAGCAAAGCAGATACAATGCAACTTAACCAGCGTTAAACCGTTAGTATACACGCACTCTCTAAATTTTTGTAGGCAAGGCAGACACACAAAGATAGAAATATTCATAATATAAGCAAAGCAATGCACCTTCTTCAAACTTGTATTATAATCAATACCCAATACATCTAGAGCAGTTCATAATGGCATTAGCATAGGAGGAGTCAGACTCAGACACTTGACTTGACCTACCTCAATTTAAAGTAAAAAAATGAGTGACTGTCTGCTGTGTCCATCTAATCACGAACTACTGAAGTAGTACTGCCACTGGAGGAAATCAAATTAGCAGCTAGCTGTAACCTCTTCGAAGTTAAACTAAACTCTCTCAAGTCAAAAAAAAAGCAAACATCTTACACAAGTTGTTTCAGCAATGGTAGCACCTTAGCAAGTAAGTACTGTGCTAGCTAGCCTGTACTACTGATTTGTTTCTTGCTGTCTTTTTCGGGAAGAGAGCGATAACCAATCAGTAGCTATCTAACTGCCACGTCACGTACATGACTGTGGACATGGCAATCTGATCACTTTTTACTTCCCTGTGAGGTTAAACCGCATAGACGTCTGGGCATCACACTGATGCCTTTTTTCCTTAATGTAGACTGCTTTTACAACAGTCCAGATGCAGATTTACAGTCAGAAACTAAAAAAAAAAAAAACGGAACTCACCGAGCATGCGCAGTTTGAGTTCCGGGAAATTGAGAGTCAGTCAGACTCGTTTACAGCACTGCCCAGCCAGCAAATATTTAAATAATTAATAAATATGTTTTTTATTTTAAACATGTTCTTTTCTTTCTTCACAGCTGGGGGGGCTGCAGTCCTGCAGTCCAATGGCACGAGCCCCCAGCAGGTCCTATTTCTCTTATCTGTATTTTTCTACTTTAAATCTTCTGCAGCTCTGTCCCAAACTCTGTGACTAACTCCTTTCACTTTGCCTGAGGTGCATTTCTATGTTTATCTCACTGAAGAATGTATATTTTCAGCAAGGTGCCATATACCTTTAGGCCTTTTCTTTCTACCTCTGTGCCAGAGTAGTTTTGCTTTGATTTATCTGACTGTCATAGTTCTCCATCTATTTTTTTTCTTCAAATAGCACTTTTAGTACAATCACTTAAAAAAAAAAAATCACTTAACTTTTTTTTTTTTTGTAAGCGTATACATATGTACACGTATTAAAGTATACTCAAATGATCAACTAAAGATGGACCCCTGCCCTCAAAAAAAAAAAAAAAAAAAATATATATATATATATATATATATATATATATATATATATATATATATATATATATATATGACTTTACTATATTTTAATAACTTTCTCCTTTGTATATTGTACTTTCTTTATTTTCTCTAAATATTTCTGTTAAATTCTATGTAAAACCGACACTGTACCTGTCAATGTTGTTCTTGTTTTATTGGAGCTTTTCTCCCCGGGCCTCCGCTGAAAATGGGCTCACACCCAGACGGACTCTCCCGGTCAACAAATGTAAAATGAATAAAATAAATAAATGTTGTTTGTCTTTTAGCTTTTCCCGGTTAGGGGTCGCCACAGCGGAATTCCTGTCCACTAATGATTGGCAGTTGGTTTTTATGGTAAATAAATAAATAAATAAAAGTACATGTCGTGACTGGAGAGAATTCATTTTCAGTTCCCATGCCTCTTCCATACATAAAATTATTCGGTAGTATGAGTGGCAACACCAAAAAAAAAAAGAATTCATAATTATCCCACCATTTGTCAAGTCTGATGCATGAACATTGCAGCTCTCACAATGATTAGAAACATTTTAGTTTTTGTGACATCTTGGACATTTTTGAACACATGATCAGTATTTCCATTTAATGCTAATGTAATTTTATAGGCGATCACTTTGTAGACCATTTGCTGGAATAGAATCTAATTTTCTAGGCAATACTATAAGGAAAGTCTGATATTATGGAAATGGAAATATTGAGGGAATACTGATTTTTCATTTTTTGCTGATATAAAGCTGCTGGAATAAACTCCTGAAACTAAGTCAGCAAACCGTGTCACTGAATATGTTGTATGTATCTAAGAAGATGTGACATGGCAGGCTTTTATTCTCATTCACTTTCTTTTTTTAAACATTTGAATCTTTCTATAGTTTATCGATCCCTTTGTCTTTGTCGTGATCTTCCCATTTAAGTTTCCAAAGAAAACATGCAGATTTTTTTTACTTTTCACTGTCTAAATTCTTATGCAACGTTTGTACCCATTTTATAACATTTTCAAGTTGCTTCCACTTTCTCTCTCGAGGATGGCTTACCTGGAGGAACAGAGTACCACTGCTGAATCACATGACAGTTCATTACACCATTCTGTGAGATGTCAGTGTACTGAGTGGAGAGTTCCATTTCAGCTACATGAGGTGTGTTCCCACTGAAGGAAATTTCCACTTTCTCATATATTTTTATACAGGTAGCCAATATCTTCTTATTAAAATCTTTTCTAGTATCTTTCATGCTGATGCCACCTGGGTAGTTTGGGCTGAGAAGAGGGTTGACTCCACTTCCTAAGATGTCTTGCATTCTTTAGTTTATCCTTTACATTATCTGGGTCAGTACAGGGAATCCATTTAATTTCTGACTCTGGAACCTCAGAATCAATGAGCTACAAATATTGGGTCTAGTGGCTGGTTATTTCTAAATAAATATAAATAGCCTCCATTTTATAAATACCAATAGAGGTTATTTTCTGTACTAGGTTTAGGAATAGAAATGTGTTTTTTTATTCTTTTTTTTTGCACTGGATAGGTACACAGATCTAGACTGACCCTTTTCAGCTATATATCAACATCCATTGTCTTATATATAGATGAACTTATCCTGCATATCTGTGATATGTCAAGTTCCATGGTAGTATGCAGATTATGGCATATTTTAGAGCATTGCTTAGAAGACAGTTGACAGAGCTACATATATTATATAGTTTGCACAGTTTGCACATAGTGAGTAAGAAAGAAAAAAAAGAAAATATTTTCACACTGAGACACGCACACACTCATGAGGATACTTCATAGCACCAGTACAGAATCCTCTTTCCTTGACTCAAGCTATTGCTCGTATTTCTTTCACATGTGCTAATAGTACTAATAGATAACAAGCTCAATAGTGAAGAAGACATAATTTTTCTGTGGGCATGTTACCAGGAGCTTTGTAACAATCAGATGTATAAAAGTACACAGCGTAATACAGAGTTAAAAAGAAAAGGAAATGTAAAAAACCTATGATATAAAAAGTTCAAAAGATTACTGGAAATTATTATCACTAAATCTTGCTGATTAAGTTGAAAAAACAACATTAAAGAGTAATTGGTTATCAAAAATATGGTTTGACCTTTTCCTGCACACAAATCCTCCCTACAGTCATACGCTAGAAGAAGACGATTTGAGATACATGGTGACATCTGGCTCAAAATTAATAGTATGATTTTACATTCCCCTCTCTAAGGGTAGATTGTACATGCATTT